>NC_080712.1:1585145-1612645 GCF_019097595.1 Hemibagrus wyckioides
CCCGCTATATATCCTTCTCTTTCTTCTCTTTTTCATTCTCTGTGATGGCAAGAGAAAGAGAAAGACAGTCAAAGAGAGAAAGAAAGAGAGAATGGGTTCATACCACTCTCTCTCTCTCTCTCATGCTCTCTCCATTTTCTGTCACTGTCTTTCCATTTCTCCCTTTCTACATGTCCTTCTCTTTCTCTTTTTTTATTCTCAGTAAGAGTGAAAGAGAGAAGAAGATAGAGAAAGAGAAAGGGATCACACCACCCTCCTCTCTCTCTTTCTCTCTCTCTCTATGCAGTGAGCAGGTGTAGAGTGGGCGGGTTTTCTCCTGAGCCAGGTAAGTCAGAGTGGGTGGGGCCAATGGTGTGTAAAGAGAGTCAGTGTGCACAGTAGCAACAGAAGAGTTGCACCTGTTCCTCTTCTCTCTCTCTCTCTCTCTCTCTCTCTCTCTTTCTCTCTTTTTCTTGCTGTCTCTCTCTCCCCTTTTCATTTGGGGGAGGGGGTCGATCAAGGAATGGATCCAAGGGAATGTGAAGGGAATGACAGAGAGAATGAAAAAGAGGAGAAGAAAGAGAAGGACAGGAGGATTAAGAGAAGGCCCTTCCTCAGGTACCTGGAGAGGAGAAGGACGGACACCATAGTGGACGATGACTCGGGTAAAGGAGACATCAACATCAACACGCTGGTGCGCAGGAGTCAGTCCGATAAGACCGAGTACGGCGCCAGACTCAAAGGTAAGCCTTTCCCTGACTGCCCACCTTGTTGCCTTGGTAACAGCTCACCTTTGACCTCATGCAGTTCCTTTTTTTTAGACCAAGTACAGTTTCCTCTAATAATCTCCAAAGGGCTTTTGTACCGTTTATCAGAAAACGATCCACTCTGAAGGGTCAGGACATGTTTTACTGATAAAATAATGTAACTCTGACGTCTGTGTTAAAGCTTCTCTACTATAAAAAGAGAAAAAGTGTAAAATTCCAGGAGAGCAACGAGTGTAAAGAGAGCGTGAGTTTGTGCTGATGCTAAGCACCTGCTGCGTCGTTACAGAGAGCTTCTCCCACAGGACTGAAGTCACATATGCAAAGCAGCAGACAGCAGCAGAGCAAAGTCCCCGTAAACAAGAGAGAGAGAGAGAGAGAGAGAGAGAGAGAGAGAGAGAGAGAGAGGGAGAGAGAGAGAGAGAGAGAGAGAGGGAGAGAGAGAGAGACGGAGGGAGAGAGAGAGAGAGAGAGACGGAGGGAGAGAGAGAGAGGGAGAGAGAGAGAGAGAGGGAGAGAGAGAGAGAGAGGGAGAGAGAGAGAGAGAGACGGAGGGAGAGAGAGAGAGAGAGACGGAGGGAGAGAGAGAGAGAGAGACGGAGGGAGAGAGAGAGAGGGAGAGAGAGAGAGAGAGGGAGAGAGAGAGAGAGAGACAGAGGGAGAGAGAGAGAGGGAGACAGAGGGAGAGAGAGAGACAGAGGGAGAGAGAGAGAGGGAGAGAGAGGGAGGGAGAGAGAGAGAGGGAGAGAGAGAGAGGGAGAGAGAGAGGGAGAGAGAGGGAGAGAGAGAGAGGGAGAGAGAGAGAGGGAGAGAGAGGGAGGGAGAGAGAGAGAGGGAGAGAGAGAGAGAGAGAGAGAGAGAGAGAGAGAGAGAGAGAGAGAGAGAGAGAGAGAGAGAGAGAGAGAGAGAGAGGGAGACTGTTATTATTCCTATTACCTGAGATAACACACTCCACAATGTGGTCAGGTGTTGTTTATCCAGAGCAGCAGTGAGTTCTGGATTCTGATTGGTGGATCAGGGTGTTGATGAATTCTCTCTAACAGCAGCTCTCACTGTCGCGCAGCTTTATATTAATGTACTCACTCTCATACCTTGTGGTTTCCATAGCAACAGCTCCTTCACAGGGATGGGTGTGGAAGGAGTCTCCAGTGTCAGTGCTGTGTATCAGTCAGAGGTGAAGCTGGAACTTCTTCAGGACAGAGGAGTTTACACTGCTTTACTGTTTCTATGGCAACATGACCAGCTGAGATTATTATCATGTATCATGTTAACATGAAGTGAGAAAATAAAGAGAGAGAATAGAGAGAGAGAATAGAGAGAGAGAATAGAGAGAGAGAATAGAGAGAGAGGGAATAAAGAGAGGTTGGTGAGGGAATGAGTGTTTATAGCTGCTATAACAGTGTGATGTTTTTATTAATATGTGAAATTATTGTCACATTAAAGTCAGTGATGAGATTAAATATAAATGATAAACACAGTGTGTTTTTCTCATCAGCGTCTCCAGAAGGCTAATGTTAATGATGTTAGCTCATTAGCCACTGTGTTTCTCTGAGTGTGAATGATGTGGAGTGTTTCAGAAACACCAGCTGACATCAGCACTACGGGCCAACAAAACCGGCCCTGCTGCTTTCTGTGTGTGTGTGTGTGTGTGTGTGTGTGTAATTGTCCACTGTCTCTCAGTGTCAAAGAAAAGCCAAAGAAATTTGATGATTCCTGTGTGTGTGTGTGTGTGTGTGTGTGTGTGTGTGAAATGTAACCAGTCTTGAACTGCAAGTTTTTTTGGTTTACTGTGGAAACAATCAGCCATTAATAAAAGACAGACATAAACTATGTGAAGCATGTTTATGAAAATCTACACACACACACACACACACACACACACACACACATCACAGGGAACGAGGTCAACACAATGTCATGTAGTAAAGCGTTCAGGATTTTCAGCTAACAATTAAAATCCAGTGGAAATCAGTTTGGTTTAGAATCAGAATGAAGTCAGATCAACACCTCAGGAGCCGTTAGAGACGGTCAGAAACTCATCACACCTCGAAATAATCTCATCTAAAAGCTACACTGTGTGTTATTTAGTTATAATCACTGTGTAAATTCACACATACAATAAAATAAAGTATTAAATAAAATGCAGCAGAAGCTGGCCTACAGGACCACAGGGTTCTACAGGGTTCTTTTGTAAAGATGAGATTAGCTCTTTATCGTTCAGGGCTTTATAACTGTTGTGTTCTGTTGGACAGAAAACAAGTTCTGGTTAACAGTATTATAGCTAATGGACTAATTAGACATCGAAAGAGGAATGCTAATGCTAATACTTTTTACTAATAAATTGTGGATTCAACTACAACTCATCAATTCATGATTTTAATAAAGGAAGTTTAGAAAATATGTTCCATTTATAAATCATGAGAATGTTGCTGGAGAGATTGGAGTATACACTATATTACCAAAAGTTTTGGGACATCCCTCCAGATCATTGAGTTCAGGTGTTGTTTTTCAGGGGTTGGGCTTGACCACTTAGTTCCAACCCCTTTCTGTTCCAACATGACTGTGCACCAGTGACCAAAGCAAGGTCCATAAAGACATGGATGACAGTCTGGTGTGGATGAACTTGACTGGCCTGCACAGAGTCCTGACCTCAACCCGATAGAACACCTTTGGGATGAATTAGAGTGGAGACTGTGAGCCAGACCTTCTCGTCCAACATCAGTGCCTGACCTCACAAATGTGCTTCTAGAGGAATGGTCAAAAATTCCCATAAACACACTCCTAAACCTTGTGGAAAGCCTTCCCAGAAGAGATGATTATAGCTGCAAAGGGGCGGGACAACTCCATATTACATTCATGTGCAGGTAAAGGCAGACGTCCCAAAACTTTTGGCAATATAGTGTGTTTTGTGGACAATGGTTTAGTGAGCTAACAATCCTGGGGAATAGATCCTTCACAAATATTTTGATAAACAAAAAAAAAGATGCAGCAGCAATCAGACATGGCAATATCTCACACTAATCATGTAAATCAGAGCCAGTCATGTTCTGTTTTTTCGGAATTGAACACGATGATATCATCTGAATGAGGAAACACCAGTTCCTGAACAGAGATCCTTACAGAACCCGTCCAACTCGCTGTTCTCCATCAGCACCGGAAAATCTCCATTCTTCACCCCGAACTCATGTTATCTCTCAGGCTGAATGCTAACAAAGAAAATATTTAAATACAGTAAGAATAAAGAATAAAGTCACAATATATTTTACAGGAAGTAATGATGTAAAGAATAAAACACTTTGTGTGTGTGTGGTGAGAAAAAGTTGATGAAGTGTTACTGACACAAAACCTCGAGTGTTTTGTTTCTCTGATAACACACCAATTAAACTACAGCATATTATTTTTCCTTTCATAGACACATGCAGTGTTGAAGAATTCTGGTGAAGCATGTGACTTCCTGTTCCTGTTATAGCAGCTATAAACACTCGTTCCCTCAGCAGCCTCTCTCTATTCTCTCTCTTTATTTTCTCACTTCATGTTAACATGATACATGATAATAATCTCAGCTGGTCATGTTGCCATAGAAACGGTAAAGCAGTGTAAACTCCTCTGTCCTGAAGAAGTTCCAGCTTCACCTCTGACTGATACACAGCACTGACACTGGAGACTCCTTCCACACACACACACACACACACACACACACACACACACACACACCTGTGTCTGGTTCTCTCCCTGATTAGCATCATTATATAAGTTCCTGTGTTTCAGCGTATTAGTGTTGAGCTGTTTTGGTGTAAAACCTGAGAGCTGATCCAATTATCTTCAGCTGAAAGTTTTCACAAACAAACTCTAAAGTAATTCATCATCTTGTTTACTTCTGAGTTAAAACAAAGTTTATCTTCAGGTGGAGTTCCTTCACATGAATTTTTCATTGGAATTGTTCTCAGTGCTCGAAGTCCTGCTCCGAATCTACATGGTGTGCCTCAGATTTTCATACAGGTTTGTGTAGGTTCAAGGCTCGAGTTCTCAGCTTTAGTTGTTTTGTGCTTCAAACATTAAAACTCTGTACTGGTACACTGTATTGCCAAAAGTTTTGGGACACCCCTCCAAAGCATTCAGTGTAGGTGTTGTTTTTCAGGGGTTGGACCCTTAGTTCCAGTGAAAGGAACTCTTAATGCTTCAGCTTCATACCAAGACATTTTGGACAATTTCATGCTCTTTGTGGGAACAGTTTGGGGATGACCCCTTCAAATCAACATCAGATATCTCGTTGCACTCCTGGATGATCTGATGGATCTGTAGGTTTAAACTTTATGAAGTGTGTGTGATAATTATAGCTAGTAGTGTGTACATTTCTTAAAAAACATTAAGTTTTTAATAAATACATGAAGTCAGAAATTCTCTTCATCTCTTCCATTAAAGCAGATTTGTATTTGTACACGTTTTTTTCTCTTCAGAGAATTTGTAGATGATATAAACCGAAACTCTGGACGTTTACATTCAACCAAATAATCAGATTCAGATTGGGGTGAATAAAAAGTGTCTTATATAATATTAGACTAACAGTTTAATATATTCTAAACGGTTTAATGTCATCTTTTAGAACAGCACCAGGAAGTGTGTAAAGATGAGCACACACTCTGTGTGTTAACCTCACAAAAGCTCTGAGTGTGTGATGAGTCTCAGCAAAGAAAAGAAGAGAAAAGAACAACAGCATTTACCACATCAACACAGCTTTAATCAGCACAGACACTCGCTCAGCCAGTTTCTATTGTGTGTGTGTGTGTGTTTGCCCTTGTGACTTGCAGTGTTCACTCTTCTCCTACATCTAAAGTCAGTGTGTAAAAAATTCCAGAGTGGGTTTTTTGAAGTTGGAAGCAAAGCGATTGTGAGAAAAACCCGAGCGTCTTTAGGGTGTTTTTTTTTTAATACGCAATAATACAAATAAACCACATCATGGTGTCATCATTATACATCTGGCTAAAAAACACACAACTCAAACAATTTGTTCTAAATCAATACCGTGTTAGTTTACCTAAAAAAGCGATGCAGATCAACAGTTTTTTCTCCGCAGTAATGATAATGGCCCGTGTTATCGGTATCATTTGTTAGGTGTGAAATTTACACAAACGTCGACTCATAAACACTATAGACATTAATCAGAATCTTACACACAGCACAGAGCGATGATTTAGAAGTTTAACTCAGCCTGGAAGGAGCTTCGGGACAGAATCAGACACTTCAATGCAGTTACCTGATAGCGAGCTAAACAGTGTTCAGGTGATGTTTAAACATATCTGTGTGCTACACTTTCAGGAAACTCCGCCCTCATCTGATTAGAGCTTGTGTAGGGATTAACGAGTGAGAGTGAGGATGATGTGGATAAAGCCGTGAGAAAAATGATCATCACTCTGAACCCGAGTCAGGAGAGTTAGTACTACATAAGGACGCTTTAAAGGTGAAGCATGTGGAGGGGGTGGAGGGCATCGAGGGGGTGAAGGAGGTGTGGTATGAGGAGGAGGTGGTGAGGGTAGAGGAGATGGAGGGCATGGGGGAGGGTAGAGGAGGTGGATGCCGTGGAGGAGGTGTGGAGGGGGTGGAGGGGTTTGAGGGCGTGGCACTGATACAGAAGCCACCACAGCACGAGAGATAAAACGTTCAGTGGGTTGGATGTTTTACTCAGCGCTCTGAACAAACACAAAATCTGCCTTTTTATTCCTCTTACACACCACAGCAATTTACCAACAATTATCAAAGAACATCCGTTTATATTTACATTTAACAATCATTAACAAGTTCCTGTTCTCACTAACGTTATAAAACCCGTTCCCTCACAGCCCTCACGCAGCAGCTCATGTTACTGAGAAGCACAAAGTTAAATTCACGATGAAAACTTCAACAGATCAACAGATTACACACGTCCTAATCCGGTCATGTGGCACGTCCCTGTGAAGGAGCTGTTGCTATGGAAACGATAAGCTATCAGAGTGAGTGCATTAATATAAACCTGCACTAGAGTGAGAGATGCTGTTAGAGAGAATTAATCAACACCTGATCCACCAATCAGAGTCCAGAAACTCAGTAGCAGTGTAGTTTACATTTTTCTGCAATACAAACGTTGGTGGAATAAAACATCGGCACTTTTTCATTCAGTTCTTCACGTGTAGGTCACGCCAAGACGTTCCTCTGAAAGCTCTTTGTCCTCTGTGACTCTCCCGCTGTAATGTGACCTGCAATGGTCTGGATCTCCGCTTGCTCTTTTTAAAGGACGTGTGTATCACTTTCATGGGAACAGCAAGCGGGCGAGTTAATAAACTTCTGAGAGCTCTCTCTGTGTGTGTGTGTGTGTGTGTGTGTGTGGTTTGGGTGTTTGAGCTCTTTGTCTCTGCAGCACAAAAGAACTTAGAGAGAAGATCATCAGATATATAACCCTCATATATAATGTTCATGTGTTAGCCTGTTTACTCTAATGCTAGTTCCTGATTAGCCGAGATTAGCGTTACAGTAAATAGGAGATTAGTGATTAGTGTAAGGAGTGTTACTGTAATTGTGTGAGTTAGGAATTAAACTACATAACCAGATGAATTGGTTTCATTGTTACTGATAGCAGGGTATGTTTTGGCTACTATATTTTCTGCTACTAAAACTGAATACCATATGGAATAATGTTTCTTTATCTAGTAGTGTGTGTGTGTGTGTGTGTGTGTGTGTGCGTGTGTGTGTTAGTCAGGTGTTTCCCAAAGTAGGAACAGGTATGGAGAAGCATTACATCATAGTGAAGTGTAACTTGATACCCTGTGTGTGTGTGTGTGTGTGTGTGTAAGAGGAAGCACAGTGCCGTCACACTTCCTAACTCAACACTCCTCCCTCACCAGCATGCAAAGTGTGTGTGAGAAACACTCCGTCACGTCCACACCAAAAAGCTAAAGCTTAACAAACCAAGTAAGATTCCATAAAGGTAGTGTAGCAGGTGGAGGAACAGGAAGTGACAGGAAGTGGAAGAAAATCTGACCTGTGATGTAACAAAACATGACAGTCCAATTTAATCCTTAACCCTTTTCCCTAGTATACTGGTGTTCCAGTCTGCAGGTGGAATGGACATGGATGTTTTTAAGTACAATGTAATGGAGTGATGTGTCTGTGAGTCTGATCTAAAATAAGTCAGGACTTCAGCTTTCAGTGTGTTTTAGACCTGTGTTTTCCCCTCTGTTGGACACACAGAGTTTTACTGCTTTCAGCTGCTTTTTAGATGAACAAGCACTTGGAGCATCTCAGAACAGAAATACGTCTGTTAGCTAGATGTTCTAACGTTAGCTAGATGATCTGATGTTAGCTAAATGTCCTTCATGTATTATTACAGATTAAAGCTGAAACACAGGAAGTGCTTTATGGTGAAACTAATATTTTCAGAATGTAACTCTAGAAGATTCTGATGGCTTAGTATCCATGTTGTAATAGTAACTGGTTTCCACCAGAATAACCAGGGCCAGTTCTGATTGGCCAATTGTGAGCTTTGTAACATCATTTGTAACATCTTCTGTGACATTTGTTAAAACTACAAAAGAACTAAAGGATGTTTTAGATCAGTAAAGCAGAACATTTCAGTGACACGTCTGTTCCTAGAAGAGGAGAGACTCAGAAACATGGAAATGTTCTAGTGACTCCAGGGAAGTGTGAAGATGTGAAAAAGTAAAGAGAATTTCATTATGAACTTCCTCCATGTTGTTGCTGTTTCCTGCCATTTAATATGATTTCAAGGAACTGTGTAGGAACTGTGGTTTCTCTCTGTAGACCTTCAGGAGGTTCTTAAACCTTCATGAAGGCACCACAAGAATAGAATAAAAAGATATAAACAGAAATACCCTAAGATGGAGAGAAGGAATTAACATCACCTCTCATTTCATTGCTGAAGGAAAACTGGCGCCCCATGACCTCCCGTCCCCCCTACTGGAGCCTGAGGAGATCCGTCACAGGAAGATGGTGAAAAGGTCAAAGATCCTAGAGGAGCTGGTGAGGACAGAGGAGGATTACCTGAGAGATCTGGACTTGTGTATCAGGGAAGTGCTGGTACCGCTACGCAACACACAGGTAGGATGACTGGTCACACCTCTGCACTGGAATAGCTCATCTGCAGTGTCACTGTAACTCTGTGTGTGTGTGTGTGTGTGTGTGCGTGTGTTTAGGTAGTGGATGTGGACCGTCTCTTCACCAATATGGAGTCTGTGAGCGCTGTATCAGCAGAACTGCTACTCAGACTGCAGGAGGCCACAGCAGAACCTGATCCAGAAACACAGCAGATAGGTAACACACACACACACACACACACACACACACTAATACACACACATACACAGAGAAATACACAAATACACACACACACTAATACATTAATAACCTATTGAACCAATGTTAATGTATTCATTGATAGAGACTTTTTAGAGACTTCTGGATAAGAGCGTTTGCCAAATGCCAGAAATGTAATGTAAATGAACACACTAATACACACACACACATACAGAAATGCACTAAGACACACACAAATACACACACACAAGTACACTAATACACACACAGAAATACACTAATACACACACACTGATACACACACACATGCTCACACGCATACACTAACACACACAAACACTCACGCACTTGTGTGAGCTGATTGGTCGGCTGATGTAATATATAAAGACATCATCATATTACAGCAAGTGACAACTCCAGCTTTCCATCTGTGTGTTTTAGCAAGAAAACTTTAACACTTTAATCTGAAACACTTTAAACTGAACTGTATGTGTGTGTGTGTGTGTGTGTATGTGTGTGTGTGTGTGTGTGTGTAGGGGAGGTGTTTATCCAGGCGAAGGGTGCACTGGAGGATGTGTATAAGATTTACTGTTATCACCACGACGATGCCAGTGCTCTGTTAAAGAGCTACGACACACAGGAGGACGCACAGCAGCACTTCAGGACCTGTATATCTGTACTCAAGTACGCTGTTTTACACACGCACACATACACACACGCACACAAATGCACACACATACACACACACACACACGCACACACACACGCACACACACACACACACACACACACAGAGAGCTGTGGTCTTAAATATATATCTAAATCATAACTATTTGTTATTTTTCTCCTTGCAGGCAGATTTATAGCCAAGAGTGAGTACATCTTTACTTCTAATCTGAGAAAGAGTTAAAGTTTGGAGTGTGAAGTTTTCATCCTCATGGTGTGTGTGTGTGCATTTGTGTGTGTATGTGTGCATGTGTGCATTTGTGTGCGTGTGTGTGCATGTGTGTGCGTGTGCGCGTATGTGTGTGCATTTGTGTGCGTGTGTGTATGTGTGCGTGTGTGTGCGTATGTGTGCGTGTGTGCATTTGTGTGTGCATATGTGTGCGCGTGTGCGCATTTGTGTGCGTGTGTGTGCGCGTATGTGTGCGTGTGTATGCGCGTATGTGTGCGTGTGTATGCGCGTATGTGTGCGTGCACACGTGTGTATGCGCGTATGTGTGCGTGTGTGCGTGTGTGTGCGCATGTGTGCGTGTGTGTGTGCGCATGTGTGCTTGTGTGTGTATGCGTGTATGTGTGCGTGTGCGCGTGTGTGCGTGTGTATGCGCGTATGTGTGCGTGTGTGCGTGTGTATGCGCGTATGTGTGCGTGTGTATGCGCGTATGTGTGCGTGTGTGTGCGTGTGTATGCGCGTATGTGTGCGTGTGTGTATGCGCGTATGTGTGCATGTGTGTGTGCGTATGTGTGCGTGTGTGTATGCGCGTATGTGTGCATGTGTGTGCGCATGTGTGCGTGCGCGTGTATGCATGTATGTGTGCGTGTGTGTGTGTGCATTTGTGTGCGTGTGTGTGCATGCGCGTGTGTGTATGCGCGTGTGTGTGCGTGTGTGTGTGTGCATTTGTGTGCGTGTGTGTGCGCATGTGTGCGTGCGCGTGTGTGTATGCGCGTGTGTGTGCGCGTGTGTGTGTGCATTTGTGTGCGTGTGTGTGCGCATGTGTGCGTGCGCGTGTGTGTATGCGCGTGTGTGTGCGCGTGTGTGTGCGCGTGTGTGTGTGCATTTGTGCGTGCGCGTGTATGCATGTATGTGTGCGTGTGTGTGTGTGCATTTGTGTGCGTGTGTGTGCATGCGCGTGTGTGTATGCGTGTGTGTGTGCGTGTGTGCATTTGTGTGCGTGTGTGTGCGCATGTGTGCGTGCGCGTGTGTGTATGCGCGTGTGTGTGCGCGTGTGTGTGTGCATTTGTGTGCGTGTGTGCGCGCATGTGTGCGTGCGCGTGTGTGTATGCGCGTGTGTGTATGTGCGTGTGTGTGCGTGTGTGTGTGTGCATTTGTGTGCGTGTGTTTTCATAGAGGGAAATCCAACCTCCTAGACATGGGCTCTTTACTCATTAAACCTGTGCAGCGTGTGATGAAATACCCGCTCTTATTGGCTGAGCTGCAGCAGGCCACGCCCCTCGATCACCCTGACAATCAGTCGTTACAGGAAGCGCTTACGACGGTGAAAATCATCAATGCCAACATCAACGAGTTTAAGAGGAGGAAAGACATCGGTGAGGGCCAAGAGTTGGTTCATTAATTTAGAGCAAGATATGATGAACCGTAACCATAGCAACAGCAGTGTGTCTGTGCTTTAATGTGTGTTTCAGTGTAGGCGCAGTGTGAGTGTGTGTTGGTCATGTGATCAGTATGGCCTTGTGTTTACAGTGATGAAGTATAAGAGGAGTGATGATGAAGGAACACTGAAGGGGAAACTGAACAAATTAAACATTCACTCGATCAGGAAGAAATCTGACCGCATCACCGGATACTTCAAAATCCTCACCGGGGTAGAACCACAGGTATGCACACAAACCCCCGCTATACTACACTAAACTACACAATACTACACAATACTACACTAAACTACACAATACTACACAATACTACACTAAACTACACAATACTACACAATACTACACTAAACTACACAATACTACACAATACTACACCATACTACACCATACTACACAACACTACACAATACTACACCATACTACACAATACTACACCATACTACACAATACTACACCATACTACACAACACTACACCATACTACACAATACTACACAACACTACACCATACTACACAATACTACACCATACTACACAATACTACACAATACTACACTAAACTACACAATACTACACAATACTACACCATACTACACAATACTACACCATACTACACCATACTACACAATACTACACCATACTACACAATACTACACAATACTACACAATACTACACTAAACTACACAATACTACACAATACTACACCATACTACACCATACTACACCATACTACACAATACTACACCATACTACACAATACTACACAATACTACACCATACTACACCATACTACACCATACTACACAATACTACACCATACTACACAATACTACACCATACTACACAATACTACACCATACTACACCATACTACACAATACTACACCATACTACACCATACTACACAATACTACACCATACTACACAATACTACACAATACTACACAATACTACACCATACTACACAATACTACACCATACTACACAATACTACACAACACTACACCATACTACACAACACTACACCATACTACACAATACTACACCATACTACACAATACTACACAACACTACACCATACTACACAACACTACACCATACTACACCATACTACACCATACTACACAATACTACACCATACTACACCATACTACACAATACTACACCATACTACACAATACTACACCATACTACTACCATACTACACCATACTACACCATACTACACCATACTACAACCTACTACACCATACTACACCATACTACACCATACTACACAACTCTACACCATACTACACCATACTACACAATACTACACCATACTACACACACTACATACAACACTACACCATACTACACAACACTACACCATACTACACCATACTACACAACACTACACCATACTACACAACACTACACCATACTACACCATACTACACCACACTACACCACACTACACCATACTACACCATACTACACAACACTACACCATACTACACAACACTACACCATACTACACAACACTACACCATACTACACAATACTACAAAACACTACACCATACTACACCACACTACACCACACTACACCATACTACACCATACTACACAACACTACACCATACTACACCATACTACACAACACTACACCATACTACACCATACTACACCATACTACACCATACTACACAACACTACACCATACTACACCATACTACACCATACTACACAATACTACACCATACTACACAATACTACACCATACTACACAACACTACACCATACTACACCATACTACACCATACTACACAATACTACACCATACTACACAATACTACACCATACTACACCATACTACACAATACTACACCATACTACACAACACTACACCATACTACACCATACTACACAATACTACACAATACTACACCATACTACACAACACTACACAATACTACAAAACACTACACCATACTACACAACACTACACCATACTACACCATACTACACAATACTACACAATACTACACCATACTACACCATACTACACAACACTACACCATACTACACCATACTACACAATACTACACAATACTACACCATACTACACCATACTACACAACACTACACAATACTACAAAACACTACACAACACTACACCATACTACACCATACTACACCATACTACACAACACTACACCATACTACACAACACTACACCATACTACACAATACTACACCATACTACACCATACTACACAATACTACACCATACTACACAATACTATACCATACTACACCATACTACACCATACTACACCACACTACACCACACTACACCATACTACACAATACTACACCATACTACACCACACTACACCACACTACACCATACTACACCATACTACACAACACTACACCATACTACACCATACTACACCATACTACACAACACTACACCATACTACACCACACTACACAATACTACACCATACTACACCATACTACACCACACTACACCATACTACACCATACTACACCATACTACAGCATACTACACAACACTACACCATACTACACCACACTACACCATACTACACCATACTACACCATACTACACCATACTACACAACACTACACCATACTACACCATACTACAACATACTACACAACACTACACCATACTACACCATACTACACAATACTACACCATACTACACAATACTACACCATACTACACCATACTACACAATACTAAACCATACTACACAACACTACACCATACTACACAATACTACACAACACTACACCATACTACACAATACTAAACCATACTACACAACACTACACCATACTACACCATACTACACAACACTACACCATACTACACAATACTACACCATACTACACAATACTACACAATACTACACAATACTACACTAAACTACACAATACTACACAATACTACACCATACTACACAATACTACACCATACTACACAATACTACACAATACTACACAACACTACACCATACTACACCATACTACACCATACTACACCATACTACACAACCCTACACAATACTACACCATACTATACCATACTACACCATACTACACAACACTACACAATACTACACCATACTACACAATACTACACCATACTACACAACACTACACCATACTACACAACACTACACCATACTACACCATACTACACCATACTACACCATACTACACCATACTACACAATACTACACCATACTACACAACACTACACCATACTACACCATACTACACCATACTACACCATACTACACCATACTACACAACACTACACCATACTACACCATACTACACAACACTACACCATACTACACAATACTACACAACACTACACCATACTACACTATACTACACCATACTACACCATACTACACTATACTACACAATACTACACCATACTACACCATACTACACAATACTACACCATACTACACAACACTACACCATACTACACAATACTACACCATACTACACCATACTACACAATACTACACCATACTACACAATACTACACCATACTACACCATACTACACCATACTACACAACACTACACAACACTACACCATACTACACCATACTACACCATACTACACAACACTACACAACACTACACCATACTACACAATACTACACCATACTACACCATACTACACCATACTACACAATACTACACCATACTACACCATACTACACAATACTACACAATACTACACCATACTACACAACACTACACAACACTACACCATACTACACCATACTACACCATACTACACCATACTACACCATACTACACAATACTACACCATACTACACAACACTACACAACACTACACCATACTACACCATACTACACCATACTACACCATACTACACAATACTACACAACACTACACCATACTACACAACACTACACCATACTACACCATACTACACCATACTACACCATACTACACAATACTACACCATACTACACCATACTACACCATACTACACAACACTACACCATACTACACCATACTACACCATACTACACCATACTACACAACACTACACCATACTACACCATACTACACAATACTACACCATACTACACCATACTACACAACACTACACCATACTACACAACACTACACAATACTACAAAACACTACACAACACTACACCATACTACACCATACTACACCATACTACACAACACTACACCATACTACACAATACTACACCATACTACACAACACTACACCATACTACACAACACTACACAATACTACAAAACACTACACAATACTACACCATACTACACAACACTACACCATACTACACAACACTACACCATACTACACAATACTACACCATACTACACAATACTATACCATACTACACCATACTACACCACACTACACCATACTACACAATACTACACCATACTACACCATACTACACAATACTACACAATACTACACCATACTACACCATACTACACAACACTACACAACACTACACCATACTACACCATACTACACCATACTACACCATACTACACAACACTACACCATACTACACCATACTACACAATACTACACAACACTACACCATACTACACAACACTACACCATACTACACCATACTACACCATACTACACCATACTACACAACCCTACACAATACTACACCATACTATACCATACTACACCATACTACACAACACTACACAATACTACACCATACTACACAACACTACACCATACTACACAATACTACACAATACTACACAACACTACACCATACTACACAACACTACACAACACTACACCATACTACACCATACTACACCATACTACACCATACTACACAACACTACACCATACTACACCATACTACACCATACTACACAATACTACACAACACTACACCATACTACACAACACTACACCATACTACACCATACTACACCATACTACACAACCCTACACAATACTACACCATACTATACCATACTACACCATACTACACAACACTACACAATACTACACCATACTACACAACACTACACCATACTACACAATACTACACAATACTACACAACACTACACCATACTACACAATACTACACCATACTACACCATACTACACCATACTACACAATACTACACCATACTACACCATACTACACAATACTACACAATACTACACCATACTACACAATACTACACCATACTACACAACACTACACCATACTACACCATACTACCACCACCATACTACATCATACTACCACCACCATACTACCATTATCATACTACCACCACCATACTACACCATACTACCATCACTATACTACCACCACCATACTACCATCATCATACTACCACCACCATACTACCATTATCATACTACCACCACCATACTACACCATACTACCATCACTATACTACCACCACCATACTACACCATACTACCACCACCATACTACACCATACTACACAATACTACACAATACTACACCATACTACACAATACTACACCATACTACACAACACTACACCATACTACACCATACTACACCATACTACACAACACTACACCATACTACACCATACTACACAATACTACACCATACTACACAATACTACACAACACTACACCATACTACACCATACTACACAACACTACACCATACTACACCATACTACACAATACTACACCATACTACACCATACTACACTATACTACACAATACTACACCATACTACACAATACTACACCATACTACACAACACTACACCATACTACACAATACTACACCATACTACACCATACTACACCATACTACACCATACTACACAACACTACACCATACTACACCATACTACACCATACTACACCATACTACACAACACTACACCATACTACACCATACTACACAATACTACACCATACTACACCATACTACACCATACTACACAACACTACACCATACTACACCATACTACACCATACTACACAACACTACACCATACTACACCATACTACACAACACTACACCATACTACACAACACTACACCATACTACACCATACTACACAACCCTACACAATACTACACCATACTATACCATACTACACAATACTACACAATACTACACCATACTACACAACACTACACCATACTACACAATACTACACCATACTACACCATACTACACAACACTACACCATACTACACCATACTACACAACACTACACCATACTACACCATACTACACCATACTACACAATACTACACAACACTACACCATACTACACCATACTACACAACACTACACCATACTACACAATACTACACAATACTACACCATACTACACCACACTACACAATACTACACCATACAACACAATACTACACAACACTACACCATACTACACTATACTACACAATACTACACCATACTACACCATACTACACAACACTACACCATACTACACCATACTACACAATACTACACCATACTACACAACACTACACCATACTACACCACACTACACAATACTACACCATACTACACAATACTACACCATACTACACAATACTACACAACACTACACCATACTACACTATACTACACCATACTACACCATACTACACAACACTACACCATACTACACCATACTACACAATACTACACCATACTACACCATACTACACAATACTACACCATACTACACAACACTACACCATACTACACCATACTACACCATACTACACCATACTACACAATACTACACAACACTACACCATACTACACCACACTACACAATACTACACCATACTACACAATACTACACAACACTACACCATACTACACTATACTACACAATACTACACCATACTACACCATACTACACAACACTACACCATACTACACCATACTACACAATACTACACCATACTACACAATACTACACCATACTACACAATACTACACAACACTACACCATACTACACCATACTACACAACACTACACCATACTACACAATACTACACAACACTACACCATACTACACAATACTACACAACACTACACCATACTACACCATACTACACAACACTACACCATACTACACTATACTACACAATACTACACAACACTACACCATACTACACCATACTACACAATACTACACCATACTACACAATACTACACAATACTACACCATACTACACCATACTACACAACACTACACCATACTACACCATACTACACAATACTACACCATACTACACCATACTACACCATACTACACAACACTACACCATACTACACAACACTACACCATACTACACCATACTACACCATACTACACAACACTACACCATACTACACCATACTACACAATACTACACCATACTACAGAGATTACAGTCTGACTCATTACATAACTGTATGTAATATGAGGAATAGTGAAATACCTGGTACAAGGGCTCTCTCTCTCTCTCTCTCTCTCTTTCTCTTTGTATCTCTCTCTCTCTCTCTCTCTCTCTCAGGTGCGTGATGAAGCCTTCGATAGAGAAGAAAAACTCTTCCGTAATCTGGAGAAAGCCATCAGGCAGCTGATCAAAAATCTCAACATCTACCTGTTCCATGCACAGGTACCCCCCCAACCCCCCCAACCCCCACCCACACACACACTTCCTCAGGGAGATATACTGTCAACATTATTAATACCACCACAATTTTTTTTAAACCACAGTAATTTACTAACATTTCAATTAATATTTATTTATTTAAAAAGTCATAATTTTGATCAGTTTGTAGCTTCAGTTAGATTTATGTGGAACATTTTCTTATCGTTTGTTTATCTGTGTTTGTGGTCTGATAGGACATGATCGCGGTGGCGGTGCAGGATGTGGAGGATTTAGAGGCCATCATGAAGGATCCGGATAAAATCGACACCAACGGTTTCCAGCACAGGAGGAACGGTCACGATCCCTATAAACACCTGGTGAGAACAGCTAACGCCAACACTAAAGCCAAAGCTTCGATGTTAAAGCTCAGGCATTAACAGGGTCATGTTCTCCACCTCTCAGGTGGAGCGGCTGGAGAGGTCGGTGCTGTCCCCACTGTCCTCTCTACAGGCCATGTTCACGTCCCCTCAGAAGCTGATCCAGAAGCGTTATGATAAGCTTCTGGACTCGTGTTCCTCAGGCAGTGAGGAGCAGCTTCAGGCTCAGCGTGACTACCAGGCACTAAACGCTCAGCTCACAGTCGACCTGCAGCACTTCAACCACGCCGCCCTGACCATCCTCACCAACTGCCTGCTCACTATCATCAAGCTGCTCCGGGAACTGACCGAGGGGGCCAAACCAACCGTACACCAACTTCCTGTAAGGCTCACACAGCTCCCATCACATGGGTTCTGACCGGCTATAAGAAGTCATGATATCAGGTGTTACTAAATTCATTGTAAATGATTTCACTTCACTGCTGAGTTCTTGGTGGATCAGGTGGTGATGAATTCTCTCTAACAGCAGCTCTGACTGTAGCACAGCTTTATATTAATGTACTCGCTCTCATACCTTATGGTTTCCATAGCAACAGCTCCTTCACACAATCGTGTGTAAACGGGGATATGATGGAGACTTTTATTTTTGTATGATGTGTGTAAGGATTCTCCAGTGTCAGTGCTGTGTATCAGTGTGTGTGTGTGTGTGTGTATGATGTGTGTAAGGATTCTCCAGTGTCAGTGCTGTGTATCAGTGTGTGTGTGTGTGTGTGTGTATGATGTGTGTAAGGATTCTCCAGTGTCAGTGCTGTGTATCAGTGTGTGTGTGTGTGTGTATGATGTGTGTAAGGATTCTCCAGTGTCAGTGCTGTGTATCAGTGTGTGTGTGTGTGTGTGTGTGTATGATGTGTGTAAGGATTCTCCAGTGTCAGTGCTGTGTATCAGTGTGTGTGTGTGTGTATGATGTGTGTAAGGATTCTCCAGTGTCAGTGCTGTGTATCAGTGTGTGTGTGTGTGTGTGTGTATGATGTGTGTAAGGATTCTCCAGTGTCAGTGCTGTGTATCAGTGTGTGTGTGTGTGTGTGTGTATGATGTGTGTAAGGATTCTCCAGTGTCAGTGCTGTGTATCAGTGTGTGTGTGTGTGTGTGTATGATGTGTGTAAGGATTCTCCAGTGTCAGTGCTGTGTATCAGTGTGTGTTGTGTAGATTCTCAGTGCTGTGTCGTGTGTGTGTGTGTATGATGTGTGTAAGGATTCTCCAGTGTCAGTGCTGTGTATCAGTGTGTGTGTGTGTGTGTGTGTGTGTATGATGTGTGTAAGGATTCTCCAGTGTCAGTGCTGTGTATCAGTGTGTGTGTGTGTGTGTGTGTGTATGATGTGTGTAAGGATTCTCCAGTGTCAGTGCTGTGTATCAGTGTGTGTGTGTGTGTGTGTATGATGTGTGTAAGGATTCTCCAGTGTCAGTGCTGTGTATCAGTGTGTGTGTGTGTGTGTATGATGTGTGTAAGGATTCTCCAGTGTCAGTGCTGTGTATCAGTGTGTGTGTGTGTGTGTGTGTATGATGTGTGTAAGGATTCTCCAGTGTCAGTGCTGTGTATCAGTGTGTGTGTATGATGTGTGTAAGGATTCTCCAGTGTCAGTGCTGTGTATCAGTGTGTGTGTGTGTGTGTGTGTGTATGATGTGTGTAAGGATTCTCCAGTGTCAGTGCTGTGTATCAGTGTGTGTGTGTGTGTGTGTGTATGATGTGTGTAAGGATTCTCCAGTGTCAGTGCTGTGTATCAGTGTGTGTGTGTGTGTGTGTGTATGATGTGTGTAAGGATTCTCCAGTGTCAGTGCTGTGTATCAGTGTGTGTGTGTGTGTGTGTGTGTGTATGATGTGTGTAAGGATTCTCCAGTGTCAGTGCTGTGTATCAGTGTGTGTGTGTGTGTGTGTGTATGATGTGTGTAAGGATTCTCCAGTGTCAGTGCTGTGTATCAGTGTGTGTGTGTGTGTGTGTGTATGATGTGTGTAAGGATTCTCCAGTGTCAGTGCTGTGTATCAGTGTGTGTGTGTGTGTGTGTGTATGATGTGTGTAAGGATTCTCCAGTGTCAGTGCTGTGTATCAGTGTGTGTGTGTGTGTGTGTGTATGATGTGTGTAAGGATTCTCCAGTGTCAGTGCTGTGTATCAGTGTGTGTGTGTGTGTGTGTGTGTATGATGTGTGTAAGGATTCTCCAGTGTCAGTGCTGTGTATCAGTGTGTGTGTGTGTGTGTGTGTATGATGTGTGTAAGGATTCTCCAGTGTCAGTGCTGTGTATCAGTGTGTGTGTGTGTGTGTGTATGATGTGTGTAAGGATTCTCCAGTGTCAGTGCTGTGTATCAGTGTGTGTGTGTGTATGATGTGTGTAAGGATTCTCCAGTGCTCCAGTGTCAGTGCTGTGTATCAGCCAGGGCTGAAGCTGGAACCTAAACATCTTTAGGAGTCTCAGTAAAGCTGTGTTTTGTGTCTTATTATCTTGAAGAGAGAGAAAAAGATTTCCTGGTGTTAACAGTGACAGTGATCGTGTTTAGTCCTTGTGTTTTAGGCTCCTCTGTCGAACATCAGCGAAGTGCACTACAGCATCATGGAGGAGATTAGCAACCTGACGTTCTTCAGAGAAAACTCACAGAGACTGATGGAGAGAAAAGTCAGCTTTGAGAAACGAGAGAGAAGGAACATGGTAAGATTCAGGGCTGTGTTAAATCATGCACTTCTTTTTTACCCTAAAGTACCTGGGTACGCTCCAGTCAGAACATAATGGTGCTTTTGCTATGTACATGTGGTCACAGAACTCTGGTGTGTGTTATCAGGCGGTGGACAGTGTGCAGCCACAGACTGAGTGTGTGAGGTCCAGGCTGATCTCTCAGTATCCCTCTGAACGTCTGTATGAACTGAAGAGGAAGTGTAATGCCACACAGGACCAGGATGTGACACTCCTGCAGGGGGAACTGGTGGCCTTACTAGAGGACCATGACCCGTTCGGCAGCACCTCTCGCTGGCTCGTCGACACCGGGAGTGAGTATAGTGTAGTATAGCGACTCCATGTCCTGCTTTTCTTCCTGCAAAAATACTCCCAAGACTGGCCATGAAGCAGTAAAATGACAAAAAGCTATAAGTGAACTAGAAGACCAACTGGGTCAGGTGTAGAATATGGAAGGCCATATGGATCAAATGAGGGTGTGAATTAATGAGTGAGGATTCTTACTCAAGACACAAGATAAAAGATCTAATGAATGTCTTTGTAGGCACTCAGGGCTACGTGTACTCCACCTTCCTGAAGCCATATAACCCTCAGCGTGATGTTCACAATGAACGCACTGAGGATTTCGACAATCTTAGTCTGTTCGTGTCGGGCAACAGGAGGGGCAGTCACTCCAGCTACAGTCCATCCACTCCATCCAGCCAACAGGAAGAGATACCGAGCCCAGAGGATGAGGAGCAGCATGTAAGTCACAGGTTCCACCTGATCCTTAGTGTTGTTACCACTAACACAACACAATACCTGGAAAACATTTTGATGTCATTTTATTGTTCATCACTTCTGCAAAAGTACTCCTGTATCCTGTAACTCAAGTGTTCATTCAGTTAAATAGTCTCTTGGATTTGTAGTTTATCCCTGTGGATGTAGGCAGAGTCATCAACTGGAGTTTGTGATGAGATGGTGATGAGATAATAACCTTTTGTAAGGAATACCTGTACTCTGTGTGTTCTCAGTTCTATGCAGTGTATGCATTTGCGGCACGCTGTGAGCAGGAGCTCAGTCTGCAGGAGTACCAGCATGTCCGAATCCTGCAGTTCTCTGACCAGGGGGGAAACAAAGACTGGTGGCTTGCGGAGTCCAACGGCCAGAGGGGCTACGTCCCCGCTAACTACCTCGGCAAGATGTCCTATGCCTGAGGGCATAACACCACACCCTAGCTAACTTCTCCTCTTAGTGTCCCATACTTCATCAGCAACAGTGAAGTGTGTTAGAGATAGAGGGCTAAATTGTGATGATCTAGATAGAGCTTTTCTGAATATGTTCAAATGCACCGTGGTGGCCTACATGAGTGTGGTTGAGGACATGTACACAATGGACTAATGTTGGTGTTTATGGCACAATAGTTTATAGGTTGTGTGGTTTTGGGCGTACCTGTAGTGGACTGATAATGGTATTTATAAACACTATATAGTGTCTAGGTTGTATGGTTTGGGACATGCCCACAGTGAACAGATGACATTTAAATGGACTATGAAGTAAACAGAATATGTGGTTTGGGACGAGCCCACAGTGGACTGATGACTGTTTATGTGCACTAGATAGTATCTAGGTTGTGTGGTTTGGGACAAGCCCACAGCAGACTGATGGTGAAGTTATAGTGCATACTTGTAAAATAGATAACATGAGGGGAAGTGCAAGGGTGCAGACTGGAACATATCCCTGTTAATTAATTATTTATTTAACACAGTTCTCCAGAATAAATAGTGATTTGCATAATGAAGGCCAAACCAGCACTAAGAGATGAACACTCTTAGCACTTTGATCTACACATCTGTGTGCAGTGTTTCCTTTTACAGATGAAGAAGATGATGAGCGTATGGACTATAGTGATTCAGATGAAGATCAGAGTATAATGATTTAATATAAATATAGATCTATATGTTTAGCTATATATTTCCAGAGCAGATATAATTATAGAAATGCTAAAGAATTAGTTTTATAAGAGATTATTAAGTAAATCTGAAATGTGATGAATAAATCTATTTTAACCTGGTGGTTTGTGTTCTTTATGACATCAGGCCAACATTTCCTGTTGTTTTACTAAAGGTGTTTATTAAAAGTACGATTTGATCAGTGCTGCAGCTTTACAACAAACGAGGCACAGAGAACACACTCACTCACACACTATCACACTCTATCACACACACAAATGAGCAGTATCTACACACACCTTCAAGTATTAGTGCTGAATTTTGGGTATTTCCTATTCTCTCAATCACTGTCTCTCTCTCTCTCTCTCTCCCCCTCACACACACATGCACTCTGATTTCTTTCTGCCAGTCTTACTTTCCTGTCATTTTGTCAATCTGTCTGTTCCTTTTTCTTTTAGTCTGTCTCTCTCTTTTTTTAAGATGTTTATTTATTTATTTTTGACTTTGGTGTCTTGTTTGTCTCTCACCCTCTCTCACCTTACTCCCTGTCTTCTCTCTCTCTGTTACATTCGTTTCTTCTCTCTCTCTCTCTCTCTCTCTCTCTCTGCGGTGTTTATTTCTTCAGCTTCCTCTGTGCTGCTTTCTTTTTCACCATCTGCAGACGTTTCATGGCGTTAAGCTGAGACTCCTGTGATGTAGGTGCTTTGCCGTCAGCTGATGCTTTCTGACTGTTGGTGGTGTTACTATTGCTGCTGCCCGCACCGCCGCCATTACCCCCGTTGCTCCCCCCGTTTGAGCCACCTGTGGCCCCATTACCCCCCGTGCCACTGGAGCCACTTGCCCCAGGTGAGGATGAGCCAGATTTTCCCGGGTTTTCCCCACTGCTGGAACGACTCAGAGCAGGTTTCCCCAGTGTGAGTGGAGGCGGCGGCTTAAGCTGGGCCGGTGCGTTCCCGTTGCCGCCATTGTTCCCGTTTCCACTTCCTGTTTGTGCTTTGGTGCCCAGTGCAAACAGACCGATGGGCTTTGAACTGGTGGAGGAGGGGAGGGGCTTAGCAAGGCCTGGTTTGGTTCCGGAAGCTGAAGCCGAAGCTGAGGTTTTGGTGAAGGCAGCCCAGCCAGTCAGGGCGCTGCCCGAGGGGAGAGAGGACGCACTGCTGGAGGAGTTCACCAGTGCCGCAGTGGATGCCTAAGACACATTCACACAGATATATTAAATCAACTTACAAACCGCGGCGAGAGAGAGTTAGCACCTGAGCTGTGAGCAGGAATATATTTTATTTTTACTATTATTAGCAATACTTTAGGTTCTGTGCTAGTACAAGACTCTGAGTGTTAAATATTTCAGTATAGTATATAACTGTCTCTCTGTCCTCACCTTGACCTCTGTCCTCTTAAAGGCCTGAAAAGATCCCGTCGTGTCTGGTTTGGGTTTCAGCTCTGCCTTCTTCACCAGCGGGTCTTTAACCACCGGTGTGACCGACGTTACAGTTGGACTTGCTTTCTGAGGAGGCTTTTGTGATTTCTGAGCCTGAAACCACAATAAGAACGCCATAAATGTACCAATGCTGACAGAACAATGTGAGTGAACTAAGTGTTCAGAAGGTATCCTAAATTAGACAGCTATAGTATATAAAACGACAGAAACTGGTGACAGATGCAGTAATATGGACAGAGGGGCTTGACCATAGGCAGAGGGAATTCAAAATGACACAATTAGCGCCCCCTGGTGCCTACAGTGTGCTGTTTATAGCTGTAGCTTTCCAGAAGAAGATTCAAAAACTCCTCAGTGAAGATGATGATGATGATATACAGGTCAAGCCCTAGCTGAGAGGAAGTGCTGTCTTTACATTACCACATAATACAGGAGTAAAAGCTGTAGATGTTCTCACCATACGCTTCATCTGGCGTGTGCAGCGTGCGCAGTACCACACCAACCTCGGGTCATTTACGTCTTTATCCGTCACCTGTGGTTTGTGACACTCCTGATGGTAAAGGTTATGGCACTCCTGACACTCCACCAGCTGATTGCCCGAGGTCACCGTCATCTGTCTGTCATTAATAAAAAAAAAAAGAGGAACAATACAGATCACCCACATTGGGAAACGCTGTACTAATATTAATGCTAGAGTTATGTCTAACATTTTATGGTTTATCTCAGATGTTCCTAGTGAACACTACAGCAAGGTGAATGTGACGAACCTGCACACAACACACACTAATCCCATCTCCATAGCAAAGTCATCAGCGTTGGTCTCGTCACTGTAGCTAAAGTCTCCCATGGGAATGTCTTTAGTCTGGAAGGCGATGGGCGAGGAACGATTTTCTGTTTTATCCATACGTGGCTTTTTAGGTGGATCAGCTGCGTCTCCACACTCTGACCTCAACTGCAGGAGAAACGGAACAAACCACACCATCATCTTACAGCACTAACAGCAAGCTGAGGTCTTTCCACTGACACAGGATCTCACACCATCAACCCACACCACATCCTGATAGAGCTCATTTTAGTGTAAAACATCGTCTATATCTATATGGATATTCTTTTAAACACAGCGTTTTGTGTTGCTGATAATGACACTTTTCAAAAACATCCTGAAAGATGGAGAAAGCCTTTTCACAGGTAAAACATGTTTTTGAAAATAAACTGTGCATGACTTGTTGTGTTTATTTTGCATGTGTACTAGGACTAGGACTTCATCATCTGGCTGATCATGCTGTTTCCTTGTGTTCTGTAATTCAGTTTAATTTCCTTCTTACATGGAGGAAACAGAATATTAATCAACTGCTCTGGTGCTATGACGCTCATGGAGAGAGATGATTATAGATCTGGATAATTATTAATTAGTGTTTTTCCTGCCCCATTTTTTTTGTGTGTGTGTGTGTGTGTGTGTTTTGGTACTGCACTGCATGGAGGCATAGTAATCATTTCTAAGGACATGTATAACATTACATGGGCAGTGGTAGCTCAAGTGGTTAAGCTTCCACCGTAGGGCCCTTGAGCAAGGCCTCCAACCCACCCTGCTCCAGGGGTGCTGACCCTACACTCTGACCCCAACCCCCAAAGATGAGATACGTGAAAAAAAGAATATCACTGTGCAGTAATGTACACTATATTGCCAGACGTTTTGGGACGCCCCTCCAAATCATTGAGTTCAGGTGTTGTTTTTCAGGGGTTGGACTCGGCCCCTTAGTTCCAGTGAAAGGAACTCTTAATGCTTCAGCTTCATACCAAGACATTTTGGACAATTTAAAGGCAGACGTCCCAAAACTTTTGGCATGCTTAATGCTTCAGCTTCATACCAAGACATTTTGGACAATTTAAAGGCAGACGTCCCAAAACTTTTGGCAATATAGTGTATGTGTGATAAATAAAGACTCCTTAACTGTAAGATTAGCGGA
>NC_080712.1:1637645-1640145 GCF_019097595.1 Hemibagrus wyckioides
CTGCTCGAGGTCAGTCTGAGATTTACAAAATAATCTAAATTTTAATGAAATAATAATAATAACTATTTATAATTTAACTTCTTAGGATGAGACTAATCTGTTTCTGTGAACTTGATGTGTAAAGTATATGAACTCTCTGTGTCTCTGTGTGTGTGTGTGTGTGTGTGTGTGTAGGAGTTTGATTTCCATGTGCGCTGGCCTGGTGTGAAGCTCCTGACAGCTTTATTGAAATGTCAGTGTGCTCAGGTTCAGGGCATCATCCTCATCAGCCCTATGGGTCAGTGACACACACACACACACACACACACATAAATAATCACAGTGCATGGTCAGTGTCTTTGTTTGTTTGTTTGTTTGTAGGCGTGTCCAGGTTGATGGATTTACTTGCTGACTCCAGGGAAGTGATCCGTAATGATGTAGGTTGTCTTCTCCATGTTCAGACATTTTAGTTACAGTGGTTTTTTTGTTTTGTTTTTTTACCTTCTTACACACACACACACACACACACACACACACACACACACACATTCACACACCTGACCTGTGTGTGTGTGTTCAGGGTCTCCTCCTGCTGCAGCAGCTGACTAAAGGAAACGCTGCCATCCAGAAGATTGTAGCGTTTGAGAATGCTTTTGAGAGACTGCTGGACATCATCACTGAGGAGGGGACGAGCGACGGAGGTGTGGACACACACACACACACACACGCGGTCATACCTGTCTCATAGCCATCGTCCCAGTTTGAGTTTGAGAATGTTGTGTGTGTGTGTGTGTGTGTGTGTGTGTGTGTGGAGTGTGGTCAGTGTCTCAGGGACTGTGTGTGAGTGAGATGTTGAAGTATGGAACCTGCAGTGTTGTGCTACACCAGTTCAGTTCATGATCCCAAACTGTGAAAACTTTCTGCCATTTTCTTTGGCCTGAATCTTCTCGCCCCTCGCTGTTATCTCCTGGAGTTTAGTGGGCTGTGCTTCAGTAATAAAGGTCCGTGGGGAAACGCAGTGCTCTGTGTGTAGTTACAGTAAATGGACTAAACCAAGCTTCGAGCCAGCTAATTTACCTCGATGATGTTTTGTATTTGAATTACTCAACTTACTCGAGGACTCGTTACAGCCCTAGTGTATATACCTATGGTGTGTGTGTGTGTGTGTGTGTGTGTGTGTGTGTGTAGGCATCGTGGTGGAGGACTGTTTGCTCCTGCTGCTGAACCTTCTGAAGAACAACAGCTCCAATCAGAACTTCTTTAAGGAGGGTTCTTTTATCCAAAGGATGAAGCAGTGGTTCCAGCTAGGGGAGGAGAGTGGGGGGGGCTGGTCTGCTCAGAAAGTCACCAACCTACACCTCATGCTGCAGGTCACACACACACACACACACACACACAAGCTAGAATTAACTGTACTGAATTTCTATTCTCTGAGTTTCCATTCCAGATGCTGATATCACAGTAAATCTCAGTCACTATGGCAACCATGATGCTTACGGCTCAGCCCTAGCTTTTAATAAACTAAACCTACACAGCTTAAAACCCTGAGTGAATTCTCCTGTGATGATTTAATATACATAAATGTATAACGTCCGTGTGTGTGTGTGTGTGTGTGTGTCCACAGCTGGTGCGTGTGATGGTGTCTCCGGTGAATTCTCCCGGAGCGACGGCCAGCTGTCAGAAGTCCATGTTCCAGTGTGGTCTGTTACAGCAGCTCTGTACCATACTGATGGCTACTGGTGTTCCTGCTGATATCCTCACTGAGGTACACACACACACTTATGCCTGTTTGAGTTCCCTCACTAATCTGTTAATTATTTAATGACTCTTCCTCATTATCTCTCTCTGCAGACGATCAACACTGTGTCAGAGGTCATCCGTGGCTCACAGGTCAATCAGGATTACTTTGCCTCAGTGAACGCTCCATCCAACCCGCCACGGTGAGCGTCCTGCACTGTGTGTGTTCTGAGAGAATTTGGAGGTGTGGCCTAAGTGAAGTGGGTGTGGCCTCTGCTGCTCCACCTTAGTAATAAACATGTGCTGTGATCATAATGAAGGTGTGGCTTCTGTGTCTCAGTGAAGGAAAAAAGAGACACGCTCCTAATGATGTAACTGTGTGTGTGTGTGTGTGTGTGTGTGTGTGTGTGTGTGTGTGTCACAGGCCTGCTATTGTGGTGCTGTTGATGTCGATGGTGAACGAGCGTCAGCCCTTCGTCCTGCGCTGTGCTGTGCTGTACTGCTTCCAGTGTTTCCTCTACAAGAACCATAAAGGACAGGCTGAGATCGTGTCCACTCTGCTGCCCTCTACTATAGATGGTACACACACACACACACACACACTATAACAGCTTACTAGAATTAAACACAGAGTCATTATAACAGCATCTGTCCCTCACTGTCTGTGTGTGTGTATGTGTGTCTGTGAGTAGCTCAGTCAATCTCAGCCGGTCAGTTGCTGTGTGGAGGTCTGTTTTCGGCGGACTCGCTCTCTAACTGGTGTGCGTCAGTAGCGTTAGCACAC
>NC_080712.1:1642645-1647645 GCF_019097595.1 Hemibagrus wyckioides
AGATTCACACAGACAGATACAGACACACACAGACAGACACACACACACACAAACACACATGTGCACATACACACACACACACACACACAGACATATGCACAGACACACACACAGACAGAGAAAGAGACACACGCACACACAGACAGACACACACACACAGACAGACACACACACACACACACAGATACGCACAGACAGACACAGATTCACACAGACAGAGACACACAGATACACACAGACAGACACACAGCTACACACAGACAGACACAGAGACAGACACACAGCTACACACAGACACACAGACAGACACACAGCTACACACAGACAGACACACACACAGATTCACACAGACAGATACAGACACACACAGACAGACACACACACACAAACACACATGTGCACATACACACACACACACAGACAGACATATGCACAGATACACACACAGACAGACACCCGCACACACACGTGCGCACACACACAGACAGAGAAAGAGACACACGCACACAGACAGATACAGACACAGACACACACGCATAGACAGACACACAGATGCATACACACAGACACACACACACAGACAGACACACAGATACACACAGACAGACACACACACACAGACAGACACACAGATACACACAGACAGACACACAGACAGATACACAGACACACACAGACAGACACACACACACAAACACACATGTGCACATACACACACACACACACACACACAGACAGAGAAAGAGACGCACGCACACACAGACAGATACAGACACACACGCATAGACAGACACACAGATGCACAGACACAGATACAGACAGACAGATACACACAGACAGACGCACAGATACACACAGACAGATACACACGGACAGACACACAGATACACACACACACACACAGACAGACACACACAGACACAGACACACAGACACAGACAGACAGACACACAGATACGCAGACACACAGATTCACACAGACAGACACACACAGATGCGCACAGAAACAGATACACACAGACACACACACACACACACACAGACAGACACACAGATGCGCACAGACACAGATACACACAGACAGACACACAGATACACACAGACAGATACACACACACAGACAGATACACACACACACAGACAGACACAGACAGATACACACACAGACAGATACACACACAGACAGATACACACACACACAGATACACACACACACAGATACACACACACAGATACACAGACAGACACACACAGACACACAGATACACACAGACAGATACACAGACAGACACACAGATAGACACACAGATACACACACACACACACAGACAGACAGACAGACAGATACACACACACACACACACATACACACACACACACACACATACATACACACACAGACAGACACACATACACACACAGACACACACACAGATACACACAGACAGACACACACACACACACTCAGATACACACAGACAGACACACAGAGACAGACAGACAGACAGACACACACACACAGACAGACACACACACACAGATACGCACAGACAGACACACACAAAGACACACAGACAGACACAGACAGACACACACAGATTCACACAGACAGATACAGACACACACAGACAGACACACACACACACAAACACACATGTGCACATACACACACACACACACACACAGACACACACACACAGATACGCACAGACACAGATACACACAGACAGACACAGATTCACACAGACAGAGACACACAGACACACAGATACACACAGACAGACACACAGCTACACACAGACAGACACACAGACAGACACAGCTACACACAGACAGACACACACAGATTCACACAGACAGATACAGACACACACAGACAGACACACACACACAAACACACATGTGCACATACACACACACACACACAGACAGACATATGCACAGATACACACACAGACAGACACCCGCACACACACGTGCGCATACACACAGACACACACAGACAGAGAAAGAGACACACGCACACAGACAGATACAGACACAGACACACACGCATAGACAGACACACAGATGCATACACACACACACAGACAGACACACAGATACACACAGACAGACACACACACAGACACACACACACAGACAGACACACAGATACACACAGACACACACACACACACAGACACACAGATACACACAGACAGACACACAGACAGATACACAGACACACACAGACAGACACACACACACAAACACACATGTGCACATACACACACACACACACACAGACAGAGAAAGAGACGCACGCACACACAGACAGATACAGACACACACGCATAGACAGACACACAGATGCACAGACACAGATACAGACAGACAGATACACACAGACAGACGCACAGATACACACAGACAGATACACACGGACAGACACACAGATACACACACACACACAGACAGACACACACAGACACAGACAGACAGACACAGATACACAGACACACAGATTCACACAGACAGACACACACAGATGCGCACAGACACAGATACACACACACAGACAAACACAGACAGACACACACACACACACAGACAGACACACAGATGCGCACAGACACAGATACACACAGACAGACACACAGATACACACAGACAGATACACACACACACACAGATACACACACACAGACAGATACACACACACAGACAGACACAGACAGATACACACACAGACAGATACACACACAGACAGATACACACACACACACAGATACACACACACACACAGATACACAGACAGACACACAGATACACACAGACAGATACACAGACAGACACACAGATAGACACACAGATACACACAGACAGATACACAGACAGATACACAGATACACACAGACAGACACACAGATAGACACACAGATACACACAGACAGATACACAGACAGACACACAGATACACACAGACAGACACACAGATACACACAGACAGATACACAGACACACACAGACAGACAGACAGACAGACAGACACACATACACACAGCCAGACACACACAGACAGCCAGACACAGACAGACACACATACACAGACAGACACACAGATACACACAGACAGACAAACACACAGATACACACAGACAGACACACACACACACACACACACAGACAGACACACAGATGCGCACAGACACAGATACACACAGACAGATACACACAGACAGATACACACACACACACAGATACACACACACAGACAGATACACACACACAGACAGACACAGACAGATACACACACAGACAGATACACACACAGACAGATACACACACACACAGATACACAGACAGACACACACAGACACACAGATACACACAGACAGATACACAGACAGACACACAGACACACAGATAGACACACAGATACACACAGACAGATACACAGACAGATACACACAGACAGACACACAGATAGACACACAGATACACACAGACAGATACACAGACAGACACACAGATACACACAGACAGATACACAGACAGACACACAGATACACACAGACAGACACACAGATACACACAGACAGATACACAGACACACACAGACAGACAGACAGACACACATACACACAGCCAGACACACACAGACAGCCAGACACAGACAGACACACATACACAGACAGACACACAGATACGCACAGACACACAGATACACACAGACAGACGCACAGACACACAGATACACACAGACAGACGCACAGACACACAGACGCACAGACACACAGACAGACGCACAGACACACAGACGCACAGACACACAGACAGACACACACACAGACAGACACACACACAGACAAACACAGACAGAGACACAGACAGACACACATACACAGACAGACACACAGATACGCACAGACACACAGATACACACAGACAGATACACAGACACACACAGACAGACAGACAGACACACATACACACAGCCAGACACACACAGACAGCCAGACACAGACAGACACACATACACAGACAGACACACAGATACGCACAGACACACAGATACACACAGACAGACGCACAGACACACAGATACACACAGACAGACGCACAGACACACAGACGCACAGACACACAGACAGACGCACAGACACACAGACGCACAGACACACAGACAGACACACACACAGACAGACACACACACAGACAAACACAGACAGAGACACAGACAGACACACATACACAGACAGACACACAGATACGCACAGACACACAGATACACACAGACAGACACACAGATATGCACAGACAGATACACACACAGACAGACACATAGATACAGATTCACACAGACAGACACACACAGACAGACCCACAGACACACACAGATAGACAGACACACACACATGTGCACATACACACACACACACACAGACAGACACACACATGCACACACACGTGCGCAGACACACAGACAGAGAAAGAGACACACGCACGCACACACAGATACACACAGACACATACAGATACAGACAGACACACACAGACAGACAGACACACAGACAGACACACACAGACAGACAAACACACACACACAGATACACACAGACACATACAGATACAGACAGACACACACAGATACAGACAGACACACACAGACAGACACACACAGACAGACACACACGCACAGACAGACACACAGACAGACACACACAGACAGACAAACACACACACACACAGATACACACAGACAGACACACACAGACAGACACACACAGACACACACAGACAGATACAGACAGACACACACAGATACACACAGACACACACAGACAGACACACGCACAGACAGACACACAGACAGACAGACACACACAGATACACACAGACACACACAGACAGACACACGCACAGACAGACACACAGACAGACAAACACACACACAGATACACACAGATACACACAGACAGACACACACAGACACACACACACAGATACACACAGAC
>NC_080712.1:1652645-1655145 GCF_019097595.1 Hemibagrus wyckioides
TCTCAAACTGGGTACACACACACACACACACAATACAACATTCTCAAACTGGGTACACACACACACACACACAATACAACATTCTCAAACTGGGTACACACACACACACACACACAATACAACATTCTCAAACTGGGTACACACACACACACACACACACAATACAACATTCTCAAACTGGGTACACACACACACACACACACACACAATACAACATTCTCAAACTGGGTACACACACACATACACATACACACAATACAACATTCTCAAACTGGGTACACACACACACACAATACAACATTCTCAAACTGGGTACACACACACACACACACACAATACAACATTCTCAAACTGGGTACACACACACACATACACACACAATACAACATTCTCAAACTGGGTACACACACACACACACACACATACACACACAATACAACATTCTCAAACTGGGTACACACACACACACACACACACACAATACAACATTCTCAAACTGGGTACACACACACACACACACAATACAACATTCTCAAACTGGGTACACACACACACACACACACAATACAACATTCTCAAACTGGGTACACACACACACATACACACACAATACAACATTCTCAAACTGGGTACACACACACACACACACACATACACACACAATACAACATTCTCAAACTGGGTACACACACACACACACACACAATACAACATTCTCAAACTGGGTACACACACACACACACACACAATACAACATTCTCAAACTGGGTACACACACACACACACACAATACAACATTCTCAAACTGGGTACACACACACACACACAATACAACATTCTCAAACTGGGTACACACACACACACACACACAATACAACATTCTCAAACTGGGTACACACACACACACACAATACAACATTCTCAAACTGGGTACACACACACACACACAATACAACATTCTCAAACTGGGTACACACACACACACACACACAATACAACATTCTCAAACTGGGTACACACACACACACACACACACACAATACAACATTCTCAAACTGGGTACACACACACACACAATACAACATTCTCAAACTGGGTACACACACACACACACACAATACAACATTCTCAAACTGGGTACACACACACACACACACACAATACAACATTCTCAAACTGGGTACACACACACACACACACAATACAACATTCTCAAACTGGGTACACACACACACACACACACACACAATACAACATTCTCAAACTGGGTACACACACACACACACAATACAACATTCTCAAACTGGGTACACACACACACACACACACAATACAACATTCTCAAACTGGGTACACACACACACACACACACACAATACAACATTCTCAAACTGGGTACACACACACACACACACAATACAACATTCTCAAACTGGGTACACACACACACATACACACACAATACAACATTCTCAAACTGGGTACACACACACACACACACACATACACACACAATACAACATTCTCAAACTGGGTACACACACACACACATACACACACAATACAACATTCTCAAACTGGGTACACACACACACACACACACACAATACAACATTCTCAAACTGGGTACACACACACACACACACAATACAACATTCTCAAACTGGGTACACACACACACACACACACAATACAACATTCTCAAACTGGGTACACACACACACACACACATATGCACGTTCATACTTACACACAGAAGGTTATATCTTTCAGACTTCCTGTGTGTGTGTGTGTGTGTGTGTGTGTGTGTGTAGGTAAAGATGGAGCAGTGTCTCAGGCTGATGTTCAGGTGAATGGTGTTCAGTTGGAGGAGCTCACTGCACTCAGACTGGAGCTGGAGGAGCTACGCACACAACACACACTGCTGCAGACACAACTCACCGAGAAGGACACACTCATCAACAGTCTGGTGTGTGAGTGTGTGTGAAAGAGAGAGAGTTTTGTGTTATTTATTTTATTCTAACTATATGCTTTATTTTGTTGTTTGGTAATTTCATTTCATGTGTCTGTGTGTGTGTGTTTGTGTGTGTGTCTGTGTGTGTGTGTGTGTGTCTTCAGAAAGCAGAAGCAGCTCAGTCTGCAGAAAGGCCAGCACCTGCATCAGAAAACACAGAACTACTGAAGGTACAAGGAACATCTAACGTCTGTCTGTCTGTCTCTGTGTGTGTGTGTGTTTGGTGTATTGAGTGTGTGTGTGTGTGTGTGTGTTTGACGTATTGAGTGTGTGTGTATGTGTATTTGGTGTACTGAGTGTGTGTGTGTGTTTGACGTATTGAGTGTGTGTGTATGTGTATTTGGTGTACTGAGTGTGTGTGTGTGTGTGTTTGACGTATTGAGTGTGTGTGTGTGTGTGTGTCCTACAGGAAGTGGAGGCTCTATGAGTGCAGGTTCAGAGTCAGCAGAATGAGATGTGTTGAGTGTATTGAGTGTTTGTGTGTAA
>NC_080712.1:1667645-1687645 GCF_019097595.1 Hemibagrus wyckioides
TGCCAAAAGTCTTGGGACACCCATCCAAATCAGGTGTTGTTTTTCAGGGGTTGGACTCGGCCCCTTAGTTCCAGTGAAAGGAACTCTTAATGCTTCAGCTTCATACCAAGACATTTTGGACAATTTCATGCTCCTAAAGCAAGGTCCATAAAGACATGGATGAGGGCGTCTGGTGTGGAGGAAACCAAAAATTCCCATAAACACACCCCCAAACCTTGTGGAGAGCCTTCCCAGAAGAGTTGAAGCTGTTCTAGCTGTAAAGGGCGGGACAACTCCATATTACATTAATGCCCCAGTTTTGGCCTGGCTCACAGTCTCCACTCTAATTCATCCCAAAGGTGTTCTATGGGGTTGAGGTCAGGACTCTGTGCAGGACAGTCAAGTTCCTCCACACCAAACTCACTCATCCATGTCTTTATGGACCTTGCTTTGGTCACTGGTGTGCAGTCATGTTGGAACAGGAAGGGGTCATCCCCAAACTGTTCCCACAAAGAGCATGAAATTGTCCAAAATGTCTTGGTATGAAGCTGAAGCATTAAGAGTTCCTTTCACTGGAACTAAGGGGCCGAGTCCAACCCCTGAAAAACAACACCTGGAAAACAACACCTGGAAAACAACCCCACACCATAATCCCCTTCCACAAAACTTTACACTTGGCACAGTGCAGTCAGGCGAGTCCCGTTCTCCTGACAAACGCCAAACCCAGACTCGTTCATCGGGTTTCCAGACAGAGAAGCGTGATTCATCTCTCCAGAGAAGATGTCTCCACTGCTCTAGAGTCTGAAAAAAGTTCTGGAGCTGTAATGAAGCTCTGTTGAAGGTATGAGTGGATTTTTTGTGTTGACTTTTTGTTTCTTTGCTACAGTCTGGTTCCTAGTGTTTTTAATATTTTAAGGTTTTTTGGGTCCATCATCAGTCACAGATAAAATTTTCTAGATTATGGAATCTTCTGAATGCCGTTGGTGTACAGTAAATGGTCACTTGCTGTGCCTCAGTCTGCCCTATACCATGACCCACAGCAGAACAGCTGGAGATGATCAGTGGAACCCTGGAGGTCATTTTTCAGTGCCTGGATGGGTTCAGGGTCAGTCCAGAACCAGCACATGACCTCACAATGGGGTGAGATGAGAGCCTTGTTTTTAACTTCATGAAGACTTTTGTGTTTATTACTTTAACATTTAACAACACGTGACGGAATAATCATCACTAGGTGAAGACAGTGTCTCCATGTCACAGAGTTCTGGCCTCATGTAGAAGTCAGAGTGTGAGTAAGGTTGCCAGGTTGGGATGTTTAACACCTGATGCTTCACTAAGAGATTATTTTAAAGCAAATAATCGGGGAGAAAAAATCTAACCGATTTCTGCAAGATATAGCAAACAAATATAAAAAGCAGTCTGATGCAGAACCATGAGAGGGAAAGGACAATTAACATATTAAACATTTAAATTCTATATTTAACATTTACATTTCATCTTTTACAGAATTTGTCACCATATCAATAATTACAGACTGTTTTTCATCAGTTTCTGTGGAGCTAAACTTAAACTCTAGTTATTTTATATAGGTCTCTGTGTGTGTGTGTGTCGGAATGACCTGAAATATTCTGAGAAAAGAGAATTAAACGTTTTACCTTTCCGTCTTTCAGTAGAATTAGAATGAATATGAATTTTACATGTCTAGTTTATGAGTTATGAGATTTGTGTGAAAGAAAAAGACACAGATGTCATTTCCGGTAAAGTTTTCAGAACTGTTTAATGTAGTGTGATGTAATTCAGTTTGGGTCCACCAGAGGGCGGGAGAGCGTTATAAATACACCATCATCAGAGTCATACAACTGCTCTGTGTGTGTGTGTGTGTGTGTGTTAAACTTTATTATATTTGATTTTTTTAAATAGATTCATGATGTACAATAAATCATTAACAACTAAATAAAGAATAACCAAAATATAATAAATCATTGTATCTGTTCATCTAAAAGCAGAATGAAGTGAAATGAGTTAGCACTGAGTTTATAATGAAGAGATTTCTGAATATTCAGGAGATTATCTCCATTATAAAAGTCAGTGAAGGGGGAACTTAGCTCTCTTATAACACACTGTGTGTGTGTGATGACGTCACTGCGACTGTTTCATAAAGAAGTGTATTGTCCTGGTTATACAGTGGGATTTTGTTATTGTTTTTTCCACCTCATGATTTTTTGCCTGTTTTAATTTGCTCGTCGTGTCACGTGACTGTTTACACTCCTGTTTCTGTAAAAATGATTGAATAATATCTTGTTATTTCTTGCATTAGTACTGATTGGTGATGTTTGATTAGTAAATATTATCACATACATTTGGTTTTGTTTCATGAACTGAAAAGAAATGATTTAAACCCTCAAGTGGTTTTAATATTAAATGAATAATCTGTTGGTTTTTTTTACACCTTTATGAGCCTTTAGTCTAAAGATAAAACTCTTTCATGTGTTATATAATTTATATATAAAATCTAAAAACTTATATAATATATATAAAACTAGACTAAACTATATTTATTTATTTATTTATTTATTTATTTATAGTAACTCGCTCGTACTAATTTTTTTTATTAATCGATGACGTAAAACAGAGCGCTAAAAGTTAACCAATCACAGCGCGAGAGAACTCTTTCGCCACGCGCAGAAGAACTCTTATGGAACGCCCAAAGGGTCACGTTTCACCACCAAAGAAGTTTGTCAGTTTGTACACTGTTAATAACGCGGTATAAACCTGCAGAAACAACTAAACCTCACACATTCACTCAGATAATAAAAATACATCTTGAAGTGCTGAAGTGATCTACACAACAGCCAATAGTGTTTAAGATGAGCCATGCCACGCCCACACCCAATATACACACACCTGACAGAAAATTAGCGATCTAGCTGAATCTGGAGACCAGTGATGATGTTTACAACCAGAACAGGGAAAGATTTCTCAGCACCAGCTTCAGCCTTACTTTTACCCAGAACCATATCCAAGATAATGAGACGGTGTGTGTTTGGTTATAGTGTGTGTGTGTGTGTGTGTGTGTGCGTGTTTGGTTATAGCGTGTGTGTGTTTGGTTAGAGTGTGTGTGTGTGTTTGGTTATAGTGTGTGTGTGTGCGTGTTTGGTTATAGCGTGTGTGTTTGGTTATAGTGTGTGTGTGTGTTTGGTTATAGTGTGTGTGTGTGTGCATGTTTGGTTATAGTGTGTGTGTGTGTGTGTGTGTGTGCGCGTGTTTGGTTATAGCGTGTGTGTGTTTGGTTAGAGTGTGTGTGTGTGTTTGGTTATAGTGTGTGTGTGTGCGTGTTTGGTTATAGCGTGTGTGTTTGGTTATAGTGTGTGTGTGTGTTTGGTTATAGTGTGTGTGTGTTTGGTTATAGTGTGTGTGTGTGTGTGTGTTTGGTTATAGTGTGTGTGTGTTTGGTTATAGTGTGTGTGTGTTTGGTTATAGTGTGTGTGTGTGTGTGTGTGTGAGTGCGTGTTTGGTTATAGTGTGTGTGTGTGTGTGTGTGTGTGCGTGTTTGGTTATAGTGTGTGTGTGTTTGGTTATAGTGTGTGTGTGTGTGTGTGTGTGAGTGCGTGTTTGGTTATAGTTGTGTGTGTGTGTGTGAGTGCGTGTTTGGTTATAGTGTGTGTGTGTGTGTGAGTGCGTGTTTGGTTATAGTGTGTGTGTGTGTGTGTGTGCGTGTTTGGTTATAGTGTGTGTGTGTTTGGTTATAGTGTGTGTGTGTGTGTGTGTGTGTGAGTGCGTGTTTGGTTATAGTTGTGTGTGTGCGTGTTTGGTTATAGCGTGTCTGTTTGGTTATAGTGTGTGTGTGTGTTTGGTTATAGTGTGTGTGTGTTTGGTTATAGTGTGTGTGTGAGTGTGCGTGTTTGGTTATAGTGTGTGTGCGTGTTTGGTTATAGTGTGTGTGTGTTTGGTTATAGTGTGTGTGTGTGTGTGTGTGAGTGCGTGTTTGGTTATCGTTGTGTGTGTGCGTGTTTGGTTATAGCGTGTGTGTTTGGTTATAGTGTGTGTGTGTTTGGTTATAGTGTGTGTGTGTGAGTGTGCGTGTTTGGTTATAGTGAGTGTGTGTTTGGTTATAGTGTGTGTGTGTGTTTGGTTATAGTGTGTGTGTGTGTGAGTGTGCGTGTTTGGTTATAGTGTGTGTGTGTGTGTGTGTGTTTGGTTATAGTGTGTGTGTGTGTGTGTGTTTGGTTATAGTGTGTGTGTGTGTACGTGTTTGGTTATAGTGTGTGTGTGTTTGGTTATAGTGTGTGTGTGTGTGTTTGGTTATAGTGTGTGTGTGTGAGTGTGCGTGTTTGGTTATAGTGTGTGTGTGTGTGCGTGTGTGTGTGTTTGGTTATAGTGTGTGTGTGTGTGTTTGGTTATAGTGTGTGTGTGTGTTTGGTTATAGTGTGTGTGTGTGAGTGTGCGTGTTTGGTTATAGTGTGCGTGTGTGCGTGTTTGGTTATAGCGTGTGTGTGTGTTTGGTTATAGTGTGTGAGTGTGCGTGTTTGGTTATAGTGTGTGTGTGTGTGTTTGGTTATAGTGTGTGTGTGTGTGTGTGAGTGTGCGTGTTTGGTTATAGTGTGTGTGTGTGTGTATATGTGCGTGTGTGTGCGTGTTTGGTTATAGCGTGTGTGTGTTTGGTTATAGTGTGTGTGTGTGTGTGTGTGTTTGGTTATAGTGTGTTTGGTTATAGTGTGTGTGTGTGTGTGTGCGTGTTTGGTTATTGTGTGTGTGTGTGTGTTTGGTTATAGTGTGTGTGTGTGTGTGTGTGTTTGGTTATAGTGTGTGTGTGTGTTTGGTTATAGTGTGTGTGTGTGTGTGTGTGTTTGGTTATAGTGTGTGTGTGTGTGTGTGTGTTTGGTTATAGTGTGTGTGTGTGTTTGGTTATAGTGTGTGTGTGTGTGAGTGTGCGTGTTTGGTTATAGTGTGTGTGTGTGTGTGTGTGTGTTTGGTTATAGTGTGTGTGTGTGTGTGTGTTTGGTTATAGTGTGTGTGTGTGTACGTGTTTGGTTATAGTGTGTGTGTGTTTGGTTATAGTGTGTGTGTGTGTGTTTGGTTATAGTGTGTGTGTGTGAGTGTGCGTGTTTGGTTATAGTGTGTGTGTGTGCGTGTGTGTGTGTTTGGTTATAGTGTGTGTGTGTGTGTGCGTGTTTGGTTATAGTGTGTGTGTGTGTTTGGTTATAGTGTGTGTGTGTGAGTGTGCGTGTTTGGTTATAGTGTGTGTGTGTGTGTGTTTGGTTATAGCGTGTGTGTGTGTTTGGTTATAGTGTGTGAGTGTGCGTGTTTGGTTATAGTGTGTGTGTGTGTGTGTTTGGTTATAGTGTGTGTGTGTGTGTGTGTGTGTGAGTGTGCGTGTTTGGTTATAGTGTGTGTGTGTGTGTATATGTGCGTGTGTGTGCGTGTTTGGTTATAGCGTGTGTGTGTTTGGTTATAGTGTGTGTGTGTGTGTGTGTGTGTGTGTGTTTGGTTATAGTGTGTGTGTGTGTGTGTATGTGTGTGTGTGTGTGTGTTTGGTTATAGTGTGTGTGTGTTTGGTTATAGTGTGTGTGTGTGTTTGGTTATAGTGTGTGTGTGTGTGTGTGTGTGTTTGGTTATAGTGTGTGTGCGTGTGTGTGCGTGTTTGGTTATAGCGTGTGTGTGTTTGGTTATAGTGTGTGTGTGTGTGTGTGTGTGTGTGTTTGGTTATAGTGTGTGTGTGTGTGTGTGTGTGTGTGTGTGTTTGGTTATAGTGTGTGTGTGTGTGTGTTTGGTTATAGTGTGTGTGTGTGTTTGGTTATAGTGTGTGTGTGTGTGTGTGTTTGGTTATAGTGTGTGTGTGTGTGTGTTTGGTTATTGTGTGTGTGTGTGTGTGTGTTTGGTTATAGTGTGTGTGTGTGTGTGTGTGTTTGGTTATAGTGTGTGTGTGTGTGTGTTTGGTTATTGTGTGTGTGTGTGTGTGTTTGGTTATAGTGTGTGTGTGTGTGTGTGTGTGTGTGTGTGTGTGTTTGAGATAGGGTGGAGTGTCAGTGTTGTGGGTGGAGCTGGAGAGCCACAGGATGGTCACCTATAATAATACAGACTTATTGCTGACCACAGCAGCTGTATGACTTTATACACTACACACTGCTGCACTGCTAACACACTGACACTCCACCATCATCACTACTACATTTATATCTTATTTAACTACCTCAATATGCTGATATATAAATAAATTTACAGAAATATTCAGATACTCTATAAACTATTACTATTCTTCAGCCTTTAGCTTCTTTGTTGTTGTTGTTGTTCAGATTGTATCGTACGGTGGATGAGAAGTTCAGAACACAATAAAAATTCCAGCAAGAAGGAGAATTCAGACAAAGCGGAAAAGCTAGGTATAGTGTGTGAATGGAATTCTTCCCTCTGATTGGACGAGACATGGATCACTCAGGATCTACAGGGAGTCCAGCAGTATCTGCAGCAGTAGAAAGTGGATTGGTGTGTGTATGAACACAGCTCTGCTCTTATAGCGCTCCTTACATCCTTTAATCTGGAACAGTTTGCTCTTCCGGAACATTCCTGGTGTGTTTTTAGAGATCGTAAACTAATCTTTACTCCATGATACACTATCAGTATCTCCAACATCATACCATATGAACGTCCTTCATCACAGTAGAGCTGCATGAACTCCATTTTCTTATAAATATAAATAATATATATATATTATATATTTGTTATTTTCTTTAAAAGATTTAAACTTGAAAGAAAAATGGCTTAAAGTGAGTGCAGAACTCCACACATGTACAGGAAATAGTTAGATACAAAATTTCCTACATCCTGTATATCCTGAGTGACAGATGTCTCGTCCAATCAGAGAGAAGACACGTTCACACACTACACCTACCTTTTCCGGTAAACCAAAAATCTTTTTATGTCAGGGACACGTGCTTGTGACCCTTTTTGGGTTCCACAGCGGGTCAGAACGCCTCCACATGCTGTAGCGGAACTGACCAATCCCAGAGCAGAATTCTTTCGCAACCACTGTCGGAGCTGACCAATCCCACAGCGGAAGGCTTTTCACTAGCGTTTCTTAGGCTGGCCAATCCGGAGCGTATCAGACCCGAGGCAGGGGAGGGGCGTGGCGTCGCAATGGGCGTGGTTTTGGAGGAAAGCCGAAACAAGGCGTGTATAGCCCGGTGTAAAGACACGGCTCGCGCTCAGGTTTCTCCGCCTCCAGGTATCATCTTCTTCTTCATCATCTTCATCATCCTCGTCATCAGTCCCGCAGCGCTTTTTTTCCCTCATTATCATTTATCAGCTGTGTGTTCCGTCCTGACTGCAGCTCTTTCACACACACACACACACACACACACACCCGAGGTTGTTTCATGAGCGCTGGAGGACACACACCGCTGCGGAAACGTGTGAGCGACCTGCTGAGAGAACCCTGAAGATCCTGACCATCTCACCTGAGCTCCCGGCGCAAGAGCGTCACAAAGGTAAGGAGCGTTAACGAGGTGAGGAGAGACAGACAGGTGAGGAGAGAGACAGGTGAGGAGACGTGTAATGCGCTTACTCGGAATTAAGGGAGGTTAAACGTGTAGCAGTGTTTAATGAGGTGAGCGCGAGACAGATGAAGCAGGTAACGAAAACTGAGAGAAAAAAGTTAACTTGTTAAATCTGACACAGTGTGAAACTAATCAATACTGAGTACTCCGAGTGTGTGTGTGTGCGCGTGTGTGTGTGTGTGTGTGTGCGCGTGTGTGTGTGCGTGCGTGCGTGTGTGTGTGTCCTTGCACCACCAGCTACAACCTCGTTACTTCTCTACATGATGAGAATATTATCACACTGGACCCTGATCACGTGTATTAATGAGACAGGATGGAAGTGTAGCAGGTGTGTGTGTGTGTGTGTGTGTGTGTGTGTGTGTGTGTGTGTGTGTGTTAAACATGTCCCACACACATACCTGAGGCAGGTTGTAATGAGGTGGCGGTTCAGCCGAGTGTGTGTGTGTGTGTGTGTGTGTGTGTGTGTGTGTCCGTGTGTGTGTGAGGTTTCAGTGTTCTAATGCTTATCATGTCTCAGACTGTAGATTGGAGTCTGATCAATAAATCAGAACTTTCTGGAAAAATCCCCGGATCATAAACCCTCTCCGTATCGATGGCGGTCATTAACGTTTGGCTTGGATTGTTTATGATTGTTTACAGATCTGTATGAAGGACATTATCAGCATTAAACTGTTCCATTATTGAAATTAGTCTTAAAGATAAGCTCCGCCCCCTCACTGATTATCATATTTATAGTGGATCATGTCTGATGTCTGGTGGGTTTAGTGACTCTGGTGGGACTGTATTGGATGTTGGTTTTGGTTTTTTTGTTATTCTTGTCAGAACTTTGTTTGTGTGTCAGATGATGTCACAGTGGGCGGAGCTAACAGAGTTTCACTGTAGAGTAAGAATTCCTCATTGTCGTTCTTAACGAGAAATCCGTCTCAGAATCTGGGAAATATCACGGCAAACGTCAGACCGGCAGCATAGCTTTACAGCACATTCTGCTTGCGGTGTACAAGATGGAGAGATAACCGTGATGGAGGTATGAGTGTGAAAGGTCACGCTGTGGAAGGTGAGGAGTTTGAGTAATGTGTACAGATTAGGAGGTGAGAGAACTGGACAGACTGAAGCAGTAAAGCCCCGCCGCACCGCTCTCTTCAGTTACAGCTGGAGTCAGGGCTAAAACACGAAAAAAATGAAAAACATGGTGACGGTTTTCACACAGAACCTTTAACCTTTCCTTTAGCAGGACGACAAATCCATAAGGTTCTAAATGTCTGTGATGCTGTAGTGACCAGAGGTTCTTTAGGATCATCTGTGTGGTGGTTCTTCTCTCAGGTTCTATCAAGTTCCCTGTAAGAGCTTAAGCAGTGAAGAACCTTAACAGGAATTCTGTTTCATTTTCAGAGATTTATTTTTTATTTAAAACCATCATGAGTTTAACATTGATCTTCATCCAGTCTTAGACAAAAGGGTTGTTTACACGTTCTTTACAGTTTTTTTTTACAGGTTCTTTATGTTTTCTGTAAAAATTCTTTACAAATTCTTTACAGGTTTTTTGTGGATACTTTACAGGTTTGTTTGATCATTAAAGGGTTCCTCACCCCCAGGAAAGGGTTTCAGAAGCAGCTTGTTGTGAGGTTCTACAGAGTGTGTAGGTTCCTCCTGTAGTGCAGTGGTGATGTGAGGTGAGGTGTGAAGGTTCTCTTTTGTTCTCTGAGAAGTTTTTAATAACGTATACTGGTGATGATCTGAGACTCGGATTAAAGAACAACACGCTGCTTTGTTCAGTGCAGTGAACCTTTAAAGAAGCCCTGAGGAACGTTTTATTACCAGTCTTTAGAAAACTGTGTTGTTCAGATTAGACGCTGCACGGTTCTGATGTTTTGCTCAGATCGGACCTGTCCGATGGTTCAGAGTGTGATGTTTAACTCACCTGGACCTCCTGCATCCACACAGCTGTTCCCTGGAGATCTGTCTGGATCTCTCTGTTCCTGTTCCTTCTCATTCTGATGAATCAGTTTGAATCTATTCAGATCTACATGTCCAATCTAGTTTCGCGTTGTGGAAGTGGCTCAGGTCTGATTGGAGAAGATCAGATTTTTGTCTCCAGCAGTTCTGAATAAAAGTCTGATGTGCTTCGTTACAGCAGAACATCATATGTGTGTCTCTTTAACCTGTGAATGTGAAGGAAGCTTCTTGTCTGGTTACTGGACTGCTTAAATCTCACAGATCTGGCAACCCAGAAGATCATCAGCTTCACTGTGTGAAAATTATTAAAGTAATGAAATCTAATCTCTGTATCGATCTAATTTATAGATTTGTGGATTATTAAGTTTTATCACAGGAAAAAAGTGTGAACAGAAGACGTGTGTGTGTGTGTGTGTGTGTGTGTGTGTGTGTGTGTGTGTGTGTGTGTGTAATAGTGCAGTAGGATTGTGGTTGTTGCCAGGTATCAAAGTCCTGAGGGTGCGGCCATGTACAAACACGCTCTCTGAACTCCGTCTGTCCTTTTCCTCCACACACACACTGCTGAATCCAGAGGACTAACACACACTCACACACTTGCACACTCTCTCTCTCTCTCTCTCTCTCTCTCTCACACACACACACACATACTCACACACTCTCTCTCTCACACACACACACACACACACTATGTCTCACACACACTGTTGTTCAAAGAACAGAAATGACAAATGTTCACTGTGTGTGAACAAATTTTATATAAATGAGTTTTGCACTAATATACTGCCTCATTATCTACACACACACACACACACACACACACACCTACCTGTTACAGACTGACTGAAACATCTGGAGTTACGCTCATAAAACCAAATGAGAAGTACAACATCAGGCCTGATGTCACCTCTGTGTGTGTTTGTGTGTGTGTGAGAGAGAGAGAGAGAGAGAGAGAGTGAGAGTGCAGCCTGGGGGTGTCCAGGTGTGTGTGTGTGTGTGTGTGTGCAAGGCAAGAGAGGTGTTTAGGTAGGGGGAGGGGAACATGGTGAACTCACCTGAGCTTACAGCTCACATACTCACACACACACACACACACACACACACACACACACACACACGGGATGTTACTCATCACTCAAAATGCAGTAATGCTGACATGAGAAAGCTACAGATGAGTGTGTGTGTGTCTGTTTCTGTGTGTGTGTGTGTGTCTGTCTCTCTCTCTGTGTGTGTGTGTGTGTGTGTGTGTCTGTCTCTCTCTGTGTGTGTGTGTGTGTGTGTGTGTGTGTCTGTCTCTCTCTCTGTGTGTGTGTGTGTCTCATCACCTCTGACTGATGCACAGCACTGACACTGGAGACTCCTTCCACACCCATCCCTGTGAAGGAGCAGTTGCTATGGAAACCACAAGGTATTAATATAAAGCTGTGCTACACTCAGAGCTGCTGTTAGAATTCATCACCACCCTGATCCACCAATCAGAATTCATCACCACCTGATCCACCAATCAGAATTCATCACCACCTGATCCACCAATCAGAATTCATCAACACCCCGATCCACCAATCAGAATTCATCAACACCCTTAACCTGTTGGTTACAGTGAAATAGGCGTGGCTTCTCTCTCTTCAAAGCTGACACTTAATGCTGATTTTTACTTGCTGTTATAAATGTATCCTGCGGTCAGTAGACGTATTGCTTCTGCAGTATCCACTACTAAATTAACAAGCTAATATCTTTTGACAAATAGCACTATTTCACAGGGTTTCTTTGCTTGGAAATCGAGTGTTCTTTCCCTGTCATGGGAAGGAGGAGGTTATAAAGATAAAAGTTAAGCTAATACTTGTTCTTGATTAGTGCAACAGCAGCCACTAATGTCGAAGAGACACAAATCCCACAGCCTGAATTTTCAGATCAGACCTGTAGACATGAGACACATATCCAACATTTGACCACACAACATGAATGAGAACTGATCGATTGTTATTTATAGGATTTTTCTCAGCACGCATGCACATTTCACTTCACTACTTAGCATCAACAACAGAGGACAGTAATGGCAGTGACTGCAGTATGTTCAGTGGAAGGATCGGGAAAGTTGCTTGATGATCTTGGTGATCAGAAAGCATTCAGTTTTGATTATTGTGATGTCTCTATTCTGAAACCTTGCACAGTGTTCACATGTGATAACCGAGTTGTAGCTATAAAAATGCAGGTAAAGTATTTCCAGAATATTTCTGTGCACGTAGGTTCGTGTGTTCACTGCAAGGATCCGACAGCATCCCTGCGCTGTCATAGATCACTTGTGCTTTGAACCTGATGAAGGCGTGAAGTTTGTGCTGTTGTGTAATGTCTGAACCCACCAGTGCTTGCAGAGAAGTAGGTCTCTGAATCCCGCCGGCCCTAAGCGCTACCCATCCATTGACTTTTCTGCAGGAAGATAGGATCGTGAATGTTTAACTCAGAATATATTCTCTTTCATTTCTCTATTCACTTGAACAATCGACACAGCAGCTTTACAGAAATGCGATCGGAGACGCCTAACAAGCAAAGCCAGAGGTGTAGTGGCAAGGGAAAAACTCCCCGAGAAGTCATGAAGAAGAAACTTTGAAAGACTCCTAAGGGAAGTCGTTCTCTTCTATCTTTTACGGAGTGACTCGGAATAGAGAGATTATAGAAAAGTAAAGATGTAGTAAGTACTAAGTGTCGGAAAGGAGGTTCACAATCTGCTCATACTCAAGAAGAGTCCTGGGGTGAGATTATCCACTGAAGCAGGGGGAACTACAGTAGAAGGTGAGCAGAGGTAGAGCATCAGGATAAATCATGCGTATTTATTTATTTATTTATTTATTTATTTATTTATTTATTTATTTATTTAACACCCTTATTAGCAGCAGGAACATGGAGTAGTGCACACACCTTTATCTTAATGCTGTGACTAACACTGTGTGTGTGTGTGTGACACTCAGACTGGATTACACAAACTGGGAGGAGAGAGTGCTGGGATATTTTGCTGTGCAAATGCAAAGCACTCAACACACACAGACGCACATACAGCGTCATCTCCCACACACTCCTCCCGAGCTTGACACACACACAAAGCTGCCACACTGTCTGCAAACAAAAACACACACTGTTAGGACAGAGCTGACGGTGACTGGAGGAGTTCATCAACACACACTGCTTTAATTTATCATCTCTACTCCAGGACTCCGGACTCTGTGCGTGTGTGTGCGCGAATATTAACGAGTGTGTCATGAATATTAATGAGGGAACATCTTATACACAGTGAACATCAACTAGATTGTGTTCCATTTACACAAAAGCAAAAAAAAAAATTTAACTTTATCAACATTATGCTTTTATTTATGTTTATGGATTTAAACACAAATATTTTCTGATCTTTAGGTCGATATTATTAATATTAGTTGATATTAATTATTATTTGCGATGGACGTAAAGGTGGAGCAGTGTGAAGTTCAGCTGTAACGTAGAAGAGACGAATAAACACTGATTCTTCTAAAATATCTGGCAACCTCAGAGGGATGAACTACAGACTGTAATCAGATGAGAAATAAAGTCACTGAAATTCAGTCTGGTGTCTGGTCGAGATTCAGAAGTTTTAAGTGAGGTGTGTATGAGATGTCAGTGCATGGATGAGGATGTCTGACACGAGGTAACGAGGTAACGAGTCACTGGCAGAAGTTTTGTTATAAACACAGTAAGATAAAGTGATGAAGACTTTCACTTTCCTCCTTACTGGAACATGAAGATCAAACTCCATCTATTATTCACTCTGTGTGTGTGTGTGTATCTGTGTGTGTATCTGTGTGTGTGTGTATATATGTATCTGTGTGTGTGTGTTTGTGTATTTGTGTGTGTGTGTGTGTGTGTGTGTGTATCTGTGTGTATATCTGTATCTGTGTGTGTGTGTGTATATCTGTATCTGTATCTGTGTGTGTGTGTATATCTGTATCTGTGTGTGTGTGTGTGTGTGTGTGTGTGTGTGTGTGTGTGTATGAATGAATTTGGGTGTGTGTGTATATCTGTGTGTGTGTGTGTGTATCTGTATATCTGTATTTGTGTGTGTGTGTGTGTATGAATTTGGGTGTGTGTGTGTGTTAATGATGATGAATCTGATGTGTGTGTGTGTGTGTGTGTGTTAATGATGATGAATCTGATGTGTGTGTGTGTGTGTGTGTGTGTGTGTGTGTGTGTGTGTGTGTGTTAATGATGATGAATCTGATGTGTGTGTGTGTGTGTGTGTTAATGATGATGAATCTGATGTGTGTGTGTGTGTGTGTGTGTGTGTGTGTTAATGATGATGAATCTGATGTGTGTGTGTGTGTGTGTGTGTGTGTGTGTGTTAATGATGATGAATCTGATGTGTGTGTGTGTGTGTGTGTTAATGATGATGAATCTGATGTGTGTGTGTGTGTGTGTGTGTGTGTTAATGATGATGAATCTGATGTGTGTGTGTGTGTGTTAATGATGAAGGTGATGTGTGTGTGTGTGTGTGTGTGTGTGTGTGTGTTAATGATGATGAATCTGATGTGTGTGTGTGTGTTAATGATGAAGGTGATGTGTGTGTGTGTGTGTGTGTGTGTGTGTGTGTTAATGATGATGAATCTGATGTGTGTGTGTGTGTTAATGATGAAGGTGATGTGTGTGTGTGTGTGTGTGTTAATGATGATGAATCTGATGTGTGTGTGTGTGTGTTAATGATGATGAATCTGATGTGTGTGTGTGTGTTAATGATGAAGGTGATGTGTGTGTGTGTGTGTGTGTGTGTGTGTGTTAATGATGATGAATCTGATGTGTGTGTGTGTGTGTGTGTGTGTGTGTTAATGATGATGAATCTGATGTGTGTGTGTGTGTGTGTGTGTGAATGATGATGAATCTGATGTGTGTGTGTGTGTGTGTGTTAATGATGATGAATCTGATGTGTGTGTGTGTGTGTGTGTTAATGATGAAGGTGATGTGTGTGTGTGTGTGTGTGTGTGTGTTAATGATGATGAAGGTGATGTGTGTGTGTGTGTGTGTGTTAATGATGATGAAGGTGATGTGTGTGTGTGTGTGTGTGTGTGTGTGTTAATGATGATGAAGGTGATGTGTGTGTGTGTGTGTGTGTGTGTGTGTGTGTGTGTGTGTTAATGATGATGAAGATGGTGTGTGTGTGTGTTAATGATTATGAAGATGGTGTGTGTGTGTGTGTGTGTGTTAATGATGATGAAGATGGTGTGTGTGTGTGTGTGTGTGTGTGTGTGTTAATGATTATGAAGATGAGGTGTGTGTGTGTGTGTGTTAATGATGATGAAGATGGTGTGTGTGTGTTAATGATGATGAAGATGGTGTGTGTGTGTGTTAATGATGATGAAGATGGTGTGTGTGTGTTAATGATGATGAAGATGGTGTGTGTGTGTGTTAATGATGATGAAGATGGTGTGTGTGTGTTAATGATGATGAAGATGGTGTGTGTGTGTTAATGATGATGAAGATGGTGTGTGTGTGTGTTAATGATGATGAAGATGGTGTGTGTGTGTGTTAATGATGATGAAGATGGTGTGTGTGTGTTAATGATGATGAAGATGGTGTGTGTGTGTGTTAATGATGATGAAGATGGTGTGTGTGTGTTAATGATGATGAAGATGGTGTGTGTGTGTGTTAATGATGATGAAGATGGTGTGTGTGTGTTAATGATGATGAAGATGGTGTGTGTGTGTTAATGATGATGAAGATGGTGTGTGTGTGTTAATGATGATGGTGTGTGTGTGTGTGTGTTAATGATGATGTGTGTGTTGATGATGATGTGTGTGTGTGTGTGTGTTAATGATGATGAAGATGGTGTGTGTGTGTGTGTGTGTTAATGATGATGATGTGTGTGTTAATGATGATGATGTGTGTGTGTGTGTGTGTTAATGATGAAGATGGTGTGTGTGTGTGTTAATGATGATGAAGATGGTGTGTGTGTGTGTGTGTGTTAATGATTATGAAGATGGTGTGTGTGTTAATGATGATGAAGATGGTGTGTGTGTGTTAATGATGATGAAGATGGTGTGTGTGTTAATGATGATGGTGTGTGTGTGTGTGTGTTAATGATGATGTGTGTGTTAATGATGATGATGTGTGTGTGTGTGTGTGTGTTAATGATGAAGATGGTGTGTGTGTGTGTTAATGATGATGAAGATGGTGTGTGTGTGTGTGTGTGTTAATGATTATGAAGATGAGGTGTGTGTGTGTGTGTGTGTGTGTGTTAATGATGATGAAGATGGTGTGTGTGTGTGTGTTAATGATGATGAAGATGATGTGTGTGTGTGTGTGTTAATGATTATGAAGATGAGGTGTGTGTGTGTGTGTGTGTTAATGATGATGAAGATGGTGTGTGTGTGTGTGTTAATGATGATGAAGATGGTGTGTGTGTGTGTGTTAATGATTATGAAGATGAGGTGTGTGTGTGTTAATGATGATGAAGATGGTGTGTGTGTGTGTTAATGATGATGAAGATGGTGTGTGTGTGTGTGTGTGTGTTAATGATTATGAAGATGAGGTGTGTGTGTGTGTGTGTGTTAATGATGATGAAGATGGTGTGTGTGTTAATGATGATGAAGATGGTGTGTGTGTGTTAATGATGATGAAGATGGTGTGTGTGTTAATGATGATGAAGATGATGGGTGTGTGTGTGTGTGTTAATGATTATGAAGATGATGGGTGTGTGTGTGTGTGTTAATGATTATGAAGATGAGGTGTGTGTGTGTGTGTGTGTTAATGATGATGAAGATGGTGTGTGTGTTAATGATGATGAAGATGGTGTGTGTGTGTTAATGATGATGAAGATGGTGTGTGTGTTAATGATGATGGTGTGTGTGTGTGTGTGTGTGTTAATGATGATGATGTGTGTGTTAATGATGATGATGATGTGTGTGTTAATGATGATGATGTGTGTGTGTGTGTGTTAATGATGATGAAGATGGTGTGTGTGTGTGTTAATGATGATGAAGATGGTGTGTGTGTGTGTGTGTTAATGATGATGAAGATGTGTGTGTGTGTGTGTGTTAATGATTATGAAGATGAGGTGTGTGTGTGTTAATGATGATGAAGATGGTGTGTGTGTGTGTTAATGATGATGAAGATGGTGTGTGTGTGTTGATGATGAAGATGGTGTGTGTGTTAATGATGATGGTGTGTGTGTGTGTGTGTGTGTTAATGATGATGTGTGTGTTAATGATGATGGTGTGTGTGTGTGTGTGTTAATGATGATGAAGATGGTGTGTGTGTGTGTTAATGATGATGAAGATGGTGTGTGTGTGTGTGTGTGTGTTAATGATGATGAAGATGGTGTGTGTGTGTGTGTTAATGATGATGAAGATGGTGTGTGTGTGTGTGTGTGTGTGTTAATGATGATGAAGATGATGGGTGTGTGTGTGTGTGTGTGTGTGTGTTAATGATTATGAAGATGAGGTGTGTGTGTGTGTGTGTGTTAATGATGATGAAGATGATGTGTGTGTTAATGATGATGAAGATGATGGGTGTGTGTGTGTGTGTGTGTGTGTGTTAATGATTATGAAGATGAGGTGTGTGTGTGTTAATGATGATGAAGGTGGTGTGTGTGTGTGTGTGTGTGTGTGTGTGTTAATGATGATGATGGTGTGTGTTAATGATGATGATTGTGTGTGTGTGTTAATGATGATGATTATTGTGTGTGTTAATGATGATGAAGGTGATGTGTGTGTGTGTGTGTTAATGATGATGAAGATGAGGTGTGTGTGTGTTAATGATGATGAAGATGATGTGTGTGTTAATGATGATGAAGATGATGTGTGTGTGTGTGTGTGTGTGTGTTAATGATGATGAAGATGATGTGTGTGTGTGTGTGTGTGTGTTAATGATGATGAAGATGATGTGTGTGTGTGTGTGTTAATGATGATGAAGATGTGTGTGTTAATGATGATGAAGATGATGTGTGTGTTGATGATGATGATGTGTGTGTGTGTGTGTGTTAATGATGGTGTGTGTGTGTGTTAATGATGATGGTGTGTGTGTTAATGATGATGGTGTGTGTGTGTGTGTGTGTTAATGATGATGAAGATGGTGTGTGTGTGTGTTAATGATTATGAAGATGGTGTGTGTGTGTGTGTGTGTTAATGATGATGAAGATGGTGTGTGTGTGTGTGTGTGTGTTAATGATGATGAAGATGGTGTGTGTGTGTGTGTGTGTTAATGATGATGAAGATGGTGTGTGTGTGTGTTAATGATGATGAAGATGGTGTGTGTGTGTGTGTGTGTGTTAATGATTATGAAGATGAGGTGTGTGTGTGTGTGTGTGTGTGTTAATGATGATGAAGATGGTGTGTGTGTGTTAATGATGATGAAGATGGTGTGTGTGTGTTAATGATGATGAAGATGGTGTGTGTGTTAATGATGATGGTGTGTGTGTGTGTTAATGATGATGATGTGTGTGTTAATGATGATGTGTGTGTGTGTGTGTTAATGATGATGAAGATGGTGTGTGTGTGTGTGTGTGTTAATGATGATGAAGATGGTGTGTGTGTGTGTGTGTTAATGATGATGAAGATGATGTGTGTGTGTGTGTTAATGATGATGATGATGTGTGTGTTAATGATGATGATGTGTGTGTGTGTGTGTGTGTGTGTGTGTGTTAATGATTATGAAGATGATGGGTGTGTGTGTGTGTGTTAATGATTATGAAGATGGTGTGTGTGTGTGTGTGTGTTAATGATGATGAAGATGATGTGTGTGTGTGTGTGTGTGTGTTAATGATTATGAAGATGAGGTGTGTGTGTGTTAATGATGATGAAGATGGTGTGTGTGTTAATGATGATGAAGATGGTGTGTGTGTGTTAATGATGATGAAGATGGTGTGTGTGTTAATGATGATGGTGTGTGTGTGTGTGTGTGTGTGTGTTAATGATGATGTGTGTGTTAATGATGATGATGTGTGTGTGTGTGTGTTAATGATGATGAAGATGGTGTGTGTGTGTGTGTGTGTTAATGATGATGAAGATGGTGTGTGTGTGTGTGTGTGTTAATGATGATGAAGATGGTGTGTGTGTTAATGATGATGAAGATGGTGTGTGTGTGTGTGTGTGTTAATGATGATGAAGATGATGTGTGTGTGTGTGTGTGTGTGTGTGTTAATGATGATGAAGATGGTGTGTGTGTGTGTGTGTGTGTTAATGATGATGAAGATGAGGTGTGTGTGTGTGTTAATGATGATGAAGATGATGTGTGTGTGTGTGTGTGTTAATGATGATGAAGATGTGTGTGTTAATGATGATGATGTGTGTGTGTGTGTGTGTGTGTTAATGATGGTGTGTGTGTGTGTGTTAATGATGATGATGTGTGTGTGTGTGTGTTAATGATGATGAAGATGGTGTGTGTGTGTGTGTGTGTTAATGATGATGAAGATGGTGTGTGTGTGTGTGTGTGTTAATGATGATGAAGATGGTGTGTGTGTGTGTGTTAATGATGATGAAGATGGTGTGTGTGTGTGTGTGTGTTAATGATGATGAAGATGGTGTGTGTGTGTGTGTGTGTGTGTGTGTGTGTTAATGATTATGAAGATGAGGTGTGTGTGTGTTAATGATGATGAAGATGATGTGTGTGTTAATGATGATGTGTGTGTGTGTGTGTTAATGATGATGATGTGTGTGTTAATGATGATGTGTGTGTGTTAATGATGATGTGTGTGTGTTAATGATGATGATGTGTGTGTGTGTGTGTGTGTGTTAATGATGATGAAGATGGTGTGTGTGTGTGTTAATGATGTTGAAGATGGTGTGTGTGTGTGTGTGTTAATGATGAAGATGGTGTGTGTGTGTTAATGATTATGAAGATGATGGGTGTGTGTGTGTGTGTGTGTGTGTGTGTTAATGATTATGAAGATGGTGTGTGTGTGTGTGTGTTAATGATGATGAAGATGAGGTGTGTGTGTGTTAATGATGATGAAGATGATGTGTGTGTTAATGATGATGAAGATGATGTGTGTGTGTGTGTGTGTGTTAATGATGATGAAGATGATGTGTGTGTGTGTGTGTGTGTGTGTGTTAATGATGATGAAGATGTGTGTGTTAATGATGATGAAGATGATGTGTGTGTTGATGATGATGATGTGTGTGTGTGTGTGTGTGTGTGTGTGTGTTAATGATGATGAAGATGATGTGTGTGTTGATGATGATGATGTGTGTGTGTGTGTGTGTTAATGATGATGTGTGTGTGTGTGTGTGTGTGTGTTAATGATGATGTGTGTGTGTGTGTGTGTGTGTTAATGATGATGAAGATGATGTGTATGTGGTGTGTTTGGTAAACAGCACTAGTCCCAGTAAAGTGCCTGAGGTTGTGTGTTTAGTGACTGAATGCAGATGAAAGACATTCAGGTGTGTGTGTGTGTCTCTGTGTGTTGTTCAGTTGTGTGTTTGTTTGTGTGTGTTTGTGTGCATTGTTCAGTTATTATAATAATAATGAAAGATAAACTGGAGTTTTATATGCCGGTGGTGTGTGTGTGTGTGT